>NW_013953018.1:219480-220975 GCF_001266775.1 Austrofundulus limnaeus | reverse complement strand
TACTGTATATACAGTACATATTTGATTTAACCAGGTAGATCTCCTTTAAATTTAGATTTTTATGGGTGACTTTAGTGTCCCTTAAAAAAGGAGATTTTAAGGTCTAAATTTTTTTACCTATACATATTTATACTCTCCACTCAATTAATGTGTGATTTATTTACTTTCTATTATAAGTTTTATATCGTGACATACTGTATATTGTTACCGCCACTCATCATAATGTATATCGTGATATGAATTTTTTTGCCATATCGCACATTCCTACTCCCAGCAGACTTCAACTATTTCAGACACATTTCTGTAAATCTGTGTCTCCTGCAGTGCCAAGTGTTGAACACATCACCACAACATTCATCAACTCTCTGCCCCCTGCTTGCTGATTCCCAAGCCCCCCACCCCCAACCCCCAGTCCCCTGTGGCCCAGTGTCTGTTCACATGATGTCAGCAGCTGCTTGTTTTATAGAAAGCTCACAAGACACCAGGGAGCTTTATTTCCTTACTGAGATTAGCATTGTTGTCCCTCTCTGGCCTTCCTCTTATAAATAAATAAAAGGCCTGACCATTGAACTGTAGTTTGTTTATTTGCCCCACATCCTTCCTCTCCGTATAGGACCTGGACTGAATGTGAAGATCTTATTTCCCCTGGCAAAGTGCAGATTGGATCCTGGCAAACAGCTCGGCTTTTCTTTCAGCATTTGGCCATTTTTACACAGGCACTGTGAAAACTTTCCCCACTGAGGAGACGAGCCTCTGCGAGTCAAACGAGGCTTTGGTAGCACACCTGAGTACCCCTTCCCAAACTTATTCAAATCCAACAAAATTTATTAATATCTTAAAAATGATAGCGGCACAAACAAAAGATTTTGCTGCAMAAACGTTTGACACAGATTTGAATAAAGTGGGGGGGTGGGGGGGTGGCAACCCGTCTCTGGCTGACATTTTAGTGTCCGAGGCTTACTGTGTAGTTGCAGCAGGAGCCTCCATCTTCTCTGTCAGACATGCTGAATTATCACTGATAACACTGGAGACGCAATTTAATTTTCCATCTTCTTTGCACTCTGCAGCAATCCCGAGGATGATCACTGCCTCTCTCACATAATTGCATTCGTAAATGAGAGCTCCTGTGCCTGAAGGCATCATGAATCTGCCCAGAAGCAGGAGATTAGAAGTCTGACCAACACCATTAGCATCAACCATGACGGAAAAGTTCTGAGTGAGCTGATGAATAAAACACAAGACGGTTCTTCTTCACAAAGCTTCAGACGGATCAAAATCCATCAACCTGCTTCTGACGGAAYATGTCAGCGTGAATACAGAGCAGCTACACTTCAGAACTCACTGCAGAGGTCACCTTTCTGCAGCCGTCCCCAAACTGAGATCAGTTCTGGATTAAAAAAAATCCATCCATCCATCCATCCATCCATTTTCTTCCGCCTATCCGGAGTCGGGTCGCAGGGGCAGCAGCTTCAGAAGGGAGGCCCAGACCTCCCTC
>NW_013953018.1:215460-217440 GCF_001266775.1 Austrofundulus limnaeus | reverse complement strand
GGTGTAGAGCTGGTCCAGTGTTCCACGCCCAGGACGAAAACCACACTGCTCTTCCTGAATCTGAGATTCGACTATCCGACGGACCCTCCTCTCCAGGACCCCCGCATAGACCTTACCAGGGAGGCTTAAGAGTGTGACCCCCCTGTAATTGGAGCACACCCTCCGGTCCCCCTTTTTAAACAGGGGGACCACCACCCCTGTAAAAAAAATACACTCATGGATCTTTAGATTAACCCTTTGTGTCTGTGCAGCTCATCTTCTTTACTTGGTTTTCAGGTTAGAAGGACGAGAAACAACAAGTGTGTTTCTGTTAAATAATAACCAAACATCTGTCCTCAAAAAACAGCAACTGAAACAAAGACACGCTGGAAAAGGCCTCTGATGGAGCTAGGTGAGAAGCAACGCCGCCATCTTGCAAAGTGCTGCTATCATTGTAGTTTATCTAAATAAAAGCCAAACATCTTATGTTTACTCTGTGCTGTCATCAGACCAAACACACGTAAACAACCTTTTTAACACACACAAAATAATCATATTTAAATTTTGCATGGTGTGAAAATAGGTAGTGCTGTAAATGAGTCCAGTCAGCTGTTAACAGCAAAACAACAAACCAGTGAGTGAAACTACCATCGGTGTAACCAGAACAGTCCATAACTTCACTTTAAGTATTAAAGTACTTTATGTTACTGCGTAGGTTTACCAGAGTTCTGTTGCCGGTGTTAGTTAACTTTAACTCAAGAAGAACCAAGCAGTGAAGGCATAATCAATAAAAAAAATTAATGATATTAAAAGATGAAAAGTTAAATGTTAAAAATAGCAAAACAATTAATATCTGAAAGTAGCTAAAATGCAAAATGAGCAAAATCATCCTTAAGATCTAAAATTAGGAATCCCTATTTATTTAAAGGAAACCACTACTTTTGGGTCAAAATGACCCATGAGGTTGTAAATCTGCTTTAAACTGTGTGAAAATTACAAAAACCAAATGGTCAAAGCATTCATCTTCTGAACAAGCTAAACATTTTGATACCTGAATGAATAAACTGCTAAACGTATGCTGAACGTATTGTGATGAGATGAAAAAATATATTAAAAAATTGTTGCTGAATCAGCATTCACACAGACTCATTGGTCTTGATGCTCACACCTGGTTTAGACAAAACGAGGAGTGGAAAAATGTGAGTTTATCACGTGAATCACATCAAAATAATAAATAATAATTTTGTACAATGCCGGTTTTTACAGTCTTGTTTAACTTACTAAGCGGTTTGTCCAAATTAATTAACACACAGGAAAACACAAATGGACATTATTCATGATTAAAACACAAAAGAAAATCACAGCAACAAAACCTAAAACCTCTCAGCGCTAATAAGCACAGAGGAGACTGATGAGCTGCATTATAGACCCAGTTTGCACCGTTTATCTTTGGAAAGGTTGGTGTTTCTTCAACGTTGATTCTGGCTAATAAAAAAAGTTTGTATGAATATTGCTGTGTTCAATGACTCTGCTGTACTTTCCAGGCCAGGCATGGTTGCCAGATAAGGAAGTATAATACTGTTGCTTTAAATGAATGCAATTTGACACAAATTATTGTATGTGCAGAGTGAAGGTGAACATTCTGAGGGAGGAGGCTGTAAGATGAGCTGTGTGTAAGGGTTAATGAACATGTGCACAGAACAGGAGTGAGCTAAAAAGGGTAATTATTGTATTATTTGAATTATATATCAGACTTCAACCGAGACCCGCTTGCAGACTCTGCATAAAAACAATAGCATCCAAAATGATGACTCATTTAGATCGAGGATGAGGCTGATTTGCTCTTACATGTTGAAAAGTGAGCAACAAAAACATCACTCTGCTCTCTGCAGTAGGAATGTGCGATATGGCAAAAAATTCATATCACKATATACATTATGATGAGTGGCGGTAACGATATATATCACGATATAAAACTTATAATAGAAAATAAATAAATCA
>NW_013953018.1:210379-212388 GCF_001266775.1 Austrofundulus limnaeus | reverse complement strand
CCACTACTGTGCATGTGTGTCAAGGACAGAAAGGCAGATGTGGCAGTGGAAGGTGTCAAAGCAGTTTGGAGAGAAAAACAAAGTAAAGAACAAAAAAAAACGATTAATCGATTATTAAATTAGTCATTGATTATTTTAATAGATCAGTCGTCGATTAATCGTTGCAGCCCTAGTTTCACAGAAATGTCCGCTTTGTGGCCTGGATTTTAAAAAAAAGGATGTTTTCAGAAGAACCAAATGTGACCCACCATCCATTTTCAATTGGCCCGTATCAAAATCTAAAAGAATATAAGGGACTACAGTCTAGGGCTGCGGGATTTTAGGAAAACCTGCGATGTGCAATAACTGTGCTTAATATTGTGATGACGACATGGCTTGGGATGAATGAACAAATATATAACTATGTAGGGTTGATGTCTCTCTGGGGTCAGAGTAAAAAAATATTTTTATTCCAGCATGAAACTTTTTTTTTGAATATGAAGAGATCCATCTAACTGGCCAAACATGAAAGGCTCCATTTGATTGGTGAAATACTTCAAGCTTCTGTCTAAGTGACAAAATGGATAAATGCAAACTTTTGAGCCAACCATGCATTGCAGTTTATGCAGTTTTTTCGCGATATGCATATTTCTTCCTTCCCTTGTGTGGTTTTCTGTTTCCAAGATGGCGCCACGGTAGGCAGCCTGTTACTGCAACTCTGCTGTTTTGAGCTGCTGTAATGTTCAAATTTCCACACTGTGGGATCAATAAAGTTTTATCTTATCTCATCTCATCTCATCGTATCTCATCTTATTACGCAGGCTATTATCGTGATGATGATAAATTTTCGATATATTGTGCAGTCCTACCACGGTCCACATATAATACTGTGCTGAACTATGCTGTGTTTCTTACCCCAGATTTACACTACATGTGACTCTGCTCCGCTGCACTGTACAGTACGCAACTGTTCATTTGCACCCCAATTTATACAGCGTCCGCTCCGCTCAGCTCCGCTCCGGTGCGACACACAGAGCAGGAAGCGTGTGCAGAAAGGAGATTGCGTGATAAATCCAGGCATAAATGTGGAAATTAGAGCAAAAACTAATTAATTCTGTGAAAGACGACTTCCAAACACAGCTGCAAACATAGATATAAAGGCTTTTGATATCTATGGTTGAAACTGTATCGTTGTCGTCTTTCTGAAACTTCTGATTTCAAAATAAAATCCACGTGTCA
This sequence comes from Austrofundulus limnaeus, assembly GCF_001266775.1. NCBI lineage: Eukaryota > Metazoa > Chordata > Actinopteri > Cyprinodontiformes > Rivulidae > Austrofundulus > Austrofundulus limnaeus. Next base: position 211,170 of record NW_013953018.1, on the reverse strand, counting down.
TGTGTGTACACATATCCTTCATGATACATGTTGTCATCTGCTTCCCAAACAATGATACATTCTGACAGCATTTGTGTAGAAATATATCCATATGTTTATTAAACTAGCTGCAATTTCGACACCTTATGGTGTCTTATTTTGAAAATACGGATGTTGTGCTCGTTCCTCTTCCTGTTGGTAATCTTTAAAAATAGACTACGGTGCAGCTCCGGCGTAAATAGGATTGGATCTAATTTTGACGAATTGCTGTCCGCTCACCGCCAGTGTAAACACTCTCATTGATTAGAATGGGTGCGTATTTGCTGCGGAGGTCGGACCGGTGCGGGGCGGAGCCGGACCACATGTAGTGTAAATTAGGTATTAGTTTGAACACTTGGTGGTGTCACAGTCTTGAACAAAACAGCATCTCCACAAAGCAAGCCTTTGAAGAAGAAAATTGCTCAGAATCACCAGAGGGGGCGCATGATTGCAGGTGAGTCATAGACTTAAATATCACTAAACTGAGTCCCGCCCATACCGTACACTGGTAGCATCTGTGACAGCATGGAGGAGCAAAAATGGCGTCCTAAAAGGGCAACAGCTCACAGCCTCCATAGAAACTAATAGATAAACAGCAGCTGAACTGGATCTGTTATGTTTTTACAATAAATAATTATGTTAATTTCATTCAACAATCATGTAAAACAGCAGATTTATACCAGAAAAATATATAATTTATAAGTAACAATGATCTAAACCAGACCTGAAGTCAGCCTTTAACTTAGACTTTAGTCGGTTGAAAAATGATGACT
>NW_013953018.1:203019-209845 GCF_001266775.1 Austrofundulus limnaeus | reverse complement strand
TTATATAAACTGTAAAATATTAATAATAATTGGATTAATATTATTATTATTAGTTTAAATGATTTATACATCGTCACTTCTTTTTTTCTGCTCTGTCACCAACACGTACAGGAATGGGAAATCCAGACTCTTGCCCGTTTAGTTAGCCGTTAGCTTCTCCAGCCGATCACATGGTCACGTGGTCTTTGCGCACTCCAGCTGCTCTAGAGGACCTCCTTGACGTGAGTGCAGAAATCTGGTGGAAAATACATATTTTTGTTCATACAAAGCAAGAGGAAGTGTGTTTGAGTTGCAATAAGAATGTTTTGGGATGAAAGAATATGATGTACGACGGCGTCAAACCTGCCCCTCTTACACTGGCCCCGAGCAAGAGAAGGTGGAGCAAACGTCAGCAACAGGTTTTTTTCCCCATGCTAACAGAGCTCAACAAAATGCAACATTAGCCAGTTATGAAGTAGCTCAGCTTAGCGCCCCAACATAAGAAATGATGATTTCATCAAACGGTTCCTCAGTAAAGTTGTATGATTAATGTGTTAGCATGTCCAGAAATACAGTTGTGTGGTGAACTGGAGACCTGGCGGTCAACTTATTACAGCAAGTGTTTCATAAAGCTTTTCGTTTTTATTTTTACTCGATTGGTAAGAGCGCAGATGCCACGCTGCACAGCTTTTTTACGAGGAGTTGACAGTAATTTTCACATTACGGAAGAACTGCAATGAATGATGTATGGCTGAGCCCATTTTACACACAGCACATACCAAGATGGTAGCATAAATTCTCACCTGGTTAGCACGCAGTTTTGTTGGTCATTCCTGTGCATTTCTATTTTAATTATTGCAGTTTTCAGTATTACGATAATTTTTTTTAAACAAAAAGGTAAAATAGTTGCATTTTTAGGTGAACTGTTACAACAAAATGCCTGAAAGTAACTGTGAATAAGAGGTAGCACATAAAAAAAAGTTACTGATAACCTTTCATCCAAATCTTAAAAAGAGATAAATGTCAGCATTGGTTTATCTAAACATTTTATCCTTTTAAATCACAGATTTGTACCAGCAGGTTTATGATGTAACAGTTTTATTGGACCAGAAAGTTAGGAGCACTAAGGAACTGTGGGGAATCCTAGACTTCAGCTTTAATAACTTCATAGAGCTGTACTGTGCACATACACAAGTGGCGATACAGAGAAAGTATTAATACCATCTGAGCCTTTGGGAGAAGAAAGAAGATCAAGTAGAAGATGAAGCTTTTATTTCTCATTTCTTCTGAGAGGCCAGTTGGACATAAAAGGCACCACAGAGAGCAGCCAGCGATCCAAACCAAACGTTCTCTTCAGATCAAACTCAAATATCAGGTGCTGAAAATGCTCCACTGTTCGGTAAATATTAGCTGACAGAATAAACACATAGAAATAATAGGAATTTGCTGCTGTGGATTGTGATGATGAAAAAAAAAGAATAAATAATTGACACTTTCCATCAAATAAGCTTCAACTTCATCTGTGCCTCTTTATGATTGAGCCCTGTGGTAAAGTAACAATGTGCCAATTCTGAAAAAGAAAGGATAATAGTAATAAAAAAGTCTCATATCATGCTCTACATTCAGATGTTCTACCAATCAAAAACACTAAACTATCACAGGAAAATTGATATTTTTTGTTCATCATATAATTCAGAATATTAAAAAAGTGCACTTTACATAAAAAGACCTGCCTTTCTGCTTGACTTGTTTGGTGTTTTTGAGGTCACCTGCATGGTTTTCCATTATGCAAGACTCAAAGGCAGATCTGGTTCTACAGGAGGAGCTACTGTATGTCATTTAATTCAGTGGGAAGCCCAGGATCAAAATGCCATCAGACTCTCCAGTGGTTCTTTAAACCCTGAAACTGTAAGTGTTCATGAAGTTGACTGATTTCCTCATTAACTACCCATCCTCCACCCTGTGTGTCTGAGCTGGGGACCGCCCAGTGAGGACAACTTTCCAGGAAATGAACCTAATCCTCACTATAGCATTACACTCAAACTATGTTCTCCACTGACACCAAGAAACTGTGGCAAAAAAGTTCATTTCCAAAAAGCTGGAACTGTTAAATATATATAAATGACATCAGCAGTTTGTCTCATAAGAAGTCCATTATGTGTTCAGCTGAAGAATAAACTGACTGCTGCAGCTGGGAAGTAAAAGTAACAAAGACTTAGAACTTTTTGCAAAGGTTCAGACAAACTCTTCACCTAAAACAACCCTGGAGTCTAAAATCAGTCTGTTGATGCAGACGTTTGATTCTGTTAAGCTTCTAAATCGCTTCATCTGTTGCACAGTAGGGGTGTAAGAAAATATCGATTCACTGAAATATCGCGATATTTCATTTCCCGATACTGTATCGATATTCTAAAGCCCTGTATCGATTTTTTATTAAGGTTTAAAATGTCAACTTTCCTGCCAGCCGTTCATTTTTATGTTGTAGTTCAGCCTCTGACCACTAGTTGGCAGCAGTGAGCCAGMCATTTGGCTCCTCTACCTCTTGAGCACCACAGAGTAAGAGAGCATTAGCATTGTGAGTAAACATTAGCTTCATGCTCCGATAGCTGAATCTGAGCAGAAAAGATCGACACCCTCTGCCTTCTAAGCTGAGGTAAGGTTACAAACAATTACTGATTTGTCAGAATGTCTGTATTTTAAGACAAATTAAGTGTTTTGTGCGCTCTTTTTTCCAACTGTAGTCAGCTTTCACGTTACGCATACAGCGCATGCGTCTATCACCTCGAGCGAGCTCGGCACTCCACCTGTGACATAAAACTCTCGTCTGTTGCTCTCATTAGCTACGTTTACATGGAGAAAAGTAATCGGATTAAACAGCCGTTCAGAATAAAAATGCGTCATGTAAACACTTAATCTGATCATCTTATTCTGATTGTAGAAAACTGACCTGTGTGCATGTCTGCTGACTTTCATTCACCCGGTGGGACAGCAGTGCTCCAGCTGCGCTGCACCATGCAGAACTTTTCCTCCTCGCTCTCTTAACAGATGAAAAGGAGGCAAACAGCAGACGTTGCTTCGCAAAAAATAAAAATAAAAAGCACGTATTGCTTCATCTGCAGGCTGCAGCTCAACCGAGGAGTAACGGCGTCTCTACTGTTATTAAAAGCTGACACGGGCATCAAAGTCCATATCCTTTATCCATCTGTGTTCGCTTCTAAAACGGTTTAACTCGTTTAGCTTCTCAATTTCTTAACTGGTTTTCTTCGGGACCTGCCCTGCTGTTAACTGGTTTTCTTCAGGACCTACCCTGCTGTTCGACCCACAGTTTTACAATTCATGTTCTGGATGCAGGTCAGCTGATCCCAGAAACTCTGTGTGCAGCAGCTTCATATCATCTGTTTACTGAACTTTATGACAACATAAAGGCCATTGTTAAGTGTTGGGTGAACATATTGTAAATTAATATTAAAAACTAAAAGCTGCAAAAATATATATTTTCAAACTATTTATTGGCAAATTTAGTCTAATAATTGAAAACATGGAAGAAATAAGAAATATGAAACAAATAAAATAAAATACATACAAAGCAGAACACAGCTAAATGTATCAAAAGTATGTCTGTGTAATATTAGAATTTTCTGAGACAATGAATTTTTTTTCTTTACCAGTAAGAGGTTTTTATTTAATGGAATTTTTGGACCAAAAATATCGCAATATATCGCCTTGTTTACAGTATCGRAATATATCRGGATATATCGTATCGTGACCCCTCTGTCATGATATGTATCGTATCGCCAAATTCTTGCCAATACACAGCCCTATTGCACAGATGGCAGGATCACATAGTAAACAGACAATACTTCTACTACAGAAAAACAACATCTTTTGTTACAACAGCTTGCTTAGCAACAGCTGGGTCGATGAGTAGCAACTTGAGTCAGAGCATCAGTATATTACTGGTCCTTCATGCGATACAGAACCATCAGTATCATACTCACGTTCCAGGATCAGATGTCCTTCTTTGGAAGAAACTACAGAGTATTGTCTTGTCCCCATAAAACTGTTTTCTTTTCTTTTTATTTGTAGTTTCTAAAAATATATCCTTGTTTAACACGTCATCGTTACAAATGTTTTCAACCACATTTAGATGCAGAAAATAATCCAACATGTAACTATGTGATGTCAAATCTTTTGGCCTTAAATTATTTGGTATATTAAGGTTTTATTTTGGTCTACAACTTCATCCTCTTATCTGCAGTCTGGTCATGGAGGCAGCAGGTCCAGGAGAGACTCCACAGAGACACTTTTCAGCTCATAACAACAACAACAACAATTGATGGAATTTGTTCTGCCCTTTACATTTTTCAAACTCAAGGTGCTACAAAAAAAACATCTTAAAAACTAAAAGCAGCACAGTTAAAAATGTCCTTCTCCCCTTATCTTGGGAGACTCGAGGTGTACCCAGGACAGAGAGGATGCTTAATCCCTCAAGCATGTCCTGGATCTTCCTCGGGGTCTTCCCTGTGGCTTCCAAMCATTGGAACATGCCTGAAACACCTTCATTGGGCAGAAGGCAACCTAACCAGAAGAGGTCTACTTTGCTAACCTGAACCAAATTTTATCTAAAGTCCCACGCCGTTCCACGCAAAACTCTGGATGTATCAAAACTGAAATGAACGTGGAAATGTGCGCAGCCCCACGCCAACTCCAGGGCTGGCGTACGCACTTTTCTGTAGTTTTGGTTCCATTGGCGACACTTAGAGGTGATTCTGAGAAACTGTCCATGATGTGAAAATGATTATTGTTCACAGCAGACACACATGATTAACAATTATTACATCCACATGGACACAGTTAAATAAAGGACGCGCAAAGTTGTGCCAAAAATACCTTTAACAGGAACGGATTCAGCCTTACTGGACGATATAATAAATAGTGTAACACACAGAGCATTTATATAAACAGAATTTTCTGATTCATGATGAGTGGCTCATCAGCCGTTTTCAGGAATAATCCTTTTTCAGTTTGGCACCGTGGCGCTCTGGAAGCGCGACACAGTGAGGAGCTGTGCGCCATAGTGCACGTGCAGAAGCAGTGATTAAACTGGGGTTCCACAGGAGCTTTCCAGAGGGAGCTGGCAGACCGATCGGGACTGTGTCAGTCCAGTCCACCCAAAGCTGAATCATGCCCAATGGAACGGTCTCCACATGATTCTAACTCTCCAACATAACGTCATGAAAACTCTCCACTGAGGCGCAGAGACTCATTTCTTCATATCAGCTATGAAATAAACAAAGATCTATGTTCTACCAAACATTTAAGTTCCTCTGTGTTTACAGTAATTATGGTAATAAACTCCTGCACAAAGTTAATATTTCCAGGCTCAGAATGGATGGATGGTTGCACACCACAGCAGCTTCACGCACTCACACACACACACACCGACACACAATCACTCGTTCTTTGCGTGATAAACATATTTTACTCTTAGGACTTTTTTTCTCACCCACGTTATATTTACATTACATCATTACATCACATTATTATTATTCGTTATTTTCCTGACTCTAGAAATCATTTCTGATCGCGCAGGGATCACTCAAACGTGTCCTTCACACATGCAGGAAGTAATTTGCATCTGTTTAACATATGTTAATGAAGGCGTTGCAGGGGAGGTGTCTTACCTGCACTCAGTTCCATGTTAATTGTGAAGTACAAAAGAAATATGCGTGTGTTATGGACTAATTATCTATCTATCTATCTATCTATCTATCTATCTATCTATCTATCTATCTATCTATCTATCTATCTGATTGGTTGTAAACTGTCACATGGTGTTAACATATGGTTATGTTACTGGCTGTGTCCGCTGACGTGTCAGCCACAAGCATACAGAGCTTCCTGATTGAGTCCTGTTTGTTTGTCGCTCAGAATTAAATCATTATTTACGACCATACATGCAGACTTTCTGTGCATTATTCCAACGTGTTTCTGCATTCTTGGTAAATCATGCGACGGCAGCGTGGATTCAAGCGTACACACGGTTTGATACAACTGGATTTTTTTGTGCGTACGCTGTTTTCTGGTTATGTTTCAGTAAGAAATCCAAGCAAGTCTTTGTACACGAGGCCCCTGGTCATTACAAAACACACTTTTCTGCTAGAAAAATAAATTTAAAACATCCTGGATGAATCTACACTCTAAACTATGGCATCTCGTTGGCTATGTCCACTAAAAAGACTTCTGCAATGTCCTTAACACCAGCGCAATGACCAGAGCAGATGATTGCTGGGATGACATCACCTCACATGTATCATCATGTTTATCCATTTAATGCAGAAAAGTCAGAGCCGACCAAAGTTTAACATTGAGTTGTTAGGTGACACAATTTATCAACAACCACTACGGGATGCTCTTAGCACAGCCTTGCCCCAACAGTATCTGGATGATATTGAAAGACACTGGAACATACTTTCTTCCACCATCATTAAGTCCTATATAAGCAGCCTTTGTCACAAAAAAACGTGACTGGTATGACAATGATGCCGAGATTCAACAGCTCATTGGCATCAAGCTGCAGACTTTTAGCACCTGGCAAAATTACAACAACTGTAGTCCATGCCAAAGCAAAGGCAGCTGTCCAAATGCTAGTTAGGAAACTGAAGAATCAGTTTCACTGCAAAAACTGTCCATCTTACCAAGTTTTAAAATCTTTAATCCAGCCTCCATCAAAAAGTCTTTTTGATCTTGTTTTGAGACTGATTTACCAAACAAGAACTGATTGTGTAAGAACATTGGGCCTCATGCAAGAACCGTTCGTACGCACAGATTTGTTCATAAGTTGTGT
>NW_013953018.1:198946-202567 GCF_001266775.1 Austrofundulus limnaeus | reverse complement strand
TTTCAGAACCGCAACTGAGACCACTTGAGACCGCGCGCGCAGGGGGTGGTATACGGTGCGCAGCGCTGTGTCTTCTGAATAAATGAAAATGATTTAACACAGTTGTTTATACTTTTAGCAGCTCTTTTTTTTCCACAGCTGACCTGCTAAAAATGACAGATTTTCTTTTCTGGATCTCTGACAGACAGACTTCAATCTCTGAACTCGTAAAGTTTTTATTTTTTTCAGTTTTCGCTGTCATTTTCATGAATGGACACTTGTATCTGAGGCAGGAATCATAGCCTTATATGGTGCTTTTCGGGTGGTAATTATGCTAATCTCCTCTCACGTGCACGAGCAGCTGGATACAAACAGGTGGAATTTACGCAGCTCATTTACGCACTTTTCCTGAAGATAGAATAGTTTGTTGAATCTGACGTGACATGTTCGTACGAATCCTTTGTACGAACAAAAGTAAGAGAAATTTAGGATAAGACTACGAACATGTTCTTGCATGAGGCTCAATAATCTTGTTTTCAGAATATGTAAGATTATTTGTCTTGCTAGCCTGAAAATTTGACTCAAATTAAGTCAAAATTTTCTGCCAATGGAGTAAGAAAATTTTACCTGGTAAGATTCTTGAAATAAGAAAAAATTGAGTCAAATCAAATTTTTCAAGAATCTTACCAAGTAAAAATTTCTTACTCCATTGGCAGAAATTTTTGACTAAATTTGAGTCAAATTTTCAGGTTAACAAGACAAACAATCTTACATATTCTGAAAAAAAGATTATTATTCTTACACAGTCAGTTCTTGTTTAGTAAATCAGTCTCAAAACAAGATCAAAAAGACTTTTTGGCTGGATATAAGATTTTAAAACTTGGTTAGGTGGACATTTTTTGCAGTGTGGTCAAAGAAGGCTCAGGAGATTCAGCAGTTTGCTGAGTCTGGAGATATGAAAAGGTTATTTGATGCCACAATAGCAGTATATGRCCCCAGCTGGTGCTGCCTAACTCCCTTTTGCTCAAAAGAAGGGCTCACACTGCTCAAGGACAATGTGGCTATTGCCACCAGGTGGAAAGGGAACTATAAGGATCTGTTGAACAGGGACACCACTCCTGAGGTAGAGGCCCTTGAACACTTCGCTCAACAACCCATAGTTGAAAGTGTGGGAGAGCCACCCAGCCTGAGCGAGGTTCAGGATGTTATTGGGAAGATGTGAAATAACAAGACTACTGGACCTGATGGTATCGCTGCAGAAGACCCGAAGAAAGGTGGACCAGATCTTCTTGAGCAAAGCATACAAACAGCTTGGTCTAGTCATTAACATAAGAAAGACTTAAATCTTTCACCAACCATCACCAAAAACGCAGTTTGCCTTTCCAGCCCCAAATATATCTATTAACAACATCAGGCTGGAAAATGTGGATCACTTCCTATATCTCAGTATCCTACAGCCATCAAAAGTGGTCACTGATGGTGAAATGAAATGCGGCAACAGCTGTGCCACCAGGACTTTTTCAAGGCTGAGGAAAAGAGTCTGTGAGAACCGAGACCTCCAATAAAGACTAAAATCATAGTCTTTACTAGTGCAGCAGTGCTCCCCACCCTCCTGTATGAACCAGAAGTCTGGACCAGTAGCCATTTAAAAGTACTCGAGGCATATCATCAAAGATGCCTGAACAATTCCAGTATGTTCATGTAGTAAATTAATAACAAGTAGTTTTCTTTCTGATTTGTTTGGTGATAAGTTACCAACAGGTTGTGGTTAACTGGCACGTGTTTCTAAAAGCTAAATTTGATGATGTGAAGACTGCAGCCATGGATTATAAGAGAAAATCCAACTGGAGAGAGAAGGAAGCACTAACACTCCATGAGTTAAAGAAAGAAAAKAAATTTCAGTCCCACATTATTGAGCACAAGAAAAAAATTGGGAGGAAAACTCAAGACTGTTGACTGCATCTCATGTGCACTCACTGTGAAAAAAAATATTGTATTCTCACACAGAAATATCTGCCTTCAAGTCCTTCATTACACACACTGGTATGTATAATCAATTTCTCCTGATTTGTATTGATGTCTAACCCTATTCCACACCTTGTTTTGATTTATCTGAACATTATAACAGAATCACACTCAGGGGGACAGTTTGAAACTGTAATTGGCCCCCGTTGATTGACAGAGAAATAACAGTGAATGTTCTGGCTGTCAGATTCCTTTCAATGTTATGTTTAATATATATTAACATTTTGATACTAAACTACACAAAACTTAAAATTCCATGGATACCTTTTCAGCAGACCATGTACATCAGAATCACAAGCTCTTAAAATACAGGCGCTTCGTGGGGGGTGTCTTCACCCCTAACGCACACAAAGCACACAAACACACACTCACACACCATTCTCACATTTCTCTTAAAATCATGTGAACTGTTCTGTGTCATCACTTGCAGCAGCATACAGTCAGTTGTAAAAATGAATGTGTCACAGAGCACAGATATTTAAAGAGCTTCACAGACAGCAGCTTTAATCCTAATTTCTTGTTTTCTTTTTTTTCTGTCGGCTGCTCCCTTCTTCAGGAGTCACACAGCGAACAGCTCGCAGAAAGTTGTGGTTGTTCTTCCTGCTCAACCTGATGTATCTACTGACCACTGAGCTGATTCATGGAGCTCTTTAGAAAACACAGGTTGAGGTTACAGCGACTAGAAGTCATCAGTGTTTGGATCTGGGTGACTCTGGTTTGTGTCTCGACCAATGAGAGCTTAGCATGTATGGCTGTTGGAGAGCTGGAGGAGTTCGTTGTTGCAGTCTCACTGAATTCTAAGTGTTTGCAGCCATGTGGCTGTTTTTCACAGAAAGCTGTTGAAATTTATGACCCATTTTTGTGTGCATGACATGAAAAACTGCATTCTGGGTCAACATTTTACCTGCCTTGACCCACATTGTACCCATGTTGGCAGCTGCCCTTATTTTTATAACTTAATCAACTGAACTACATTCTCAAAACAAAGTCGACTGACTTGAACTAGTTTTCTTTTACTAATTATTATTTATGGCTTTAGGACCTGTAGAACCAGATGTTTTTGGTCAAAACGGGAGAGCCTGTCCAGGAGTCAAAACACTCAGAATTATTTAGTCAAATCCTACATTTTGATGTATAAACTAGAGATGCTCAATATTGACTTTTTGCCGATATTCAATGTGCCAATATTGTTCAACACTTAATTTCCGATTCCGATATTAACCAATATTACAAACCGATATTAAATTGACATCACATATCTCCTGTCAGGGACATCATACCTGCTTTTACGGTGATATCCCACTGGATGCATTCCATAAGTAAACATTGTCTGTACAAAATAAAAACCATTCCATTGAAGTTGGAAAAAGTGCCCATTTATCTTTAACATTTTGTCTCAAACAATAGTTTGGCTCATGGTCTCCCTGAGAGAATCCAGTTTGATGATATCATCAATTGCGCAGCGGTGAACGTCTCTGGACCACATGACTTTATTTAGAGCTGGGCGATATGATCAAAATTTTAAATCACGGTATTTTCAACATTTTCACCAGTTTCACTGTATTTGACGGTATTTTTCTTTTCATCACAGCTCAGCTGATAATAAAATGTACAAAC
>NW_013953018.1:195600-198041 GCF_001266775.1 Austrofundulus limnaeus | reverse complement strand
GCTGTTTTACAGCAGGTTCCTGTTCTGCAGCACATAAAACACTCAGAATTACAGCATCACAATCACATCATTATTATTACACCACAGACACAAAGACAAACAATTATCGGACATCCCTAGTATAAACTTAAAAAAACAACTATAGACTTTTAAAAAAAGCTTTAGAAATGTTCAAAATATCTTCAAAACTATTATGGTTTAACTATAAAAAAACTAAAAGTTATCAAAATCAGGTAATGTACTACAAACTACAAACTACTACTAAATCATTTTTTTCTGAACACGCTTCATAAATGTTATGAGTTTTTTTTTATTAACCTTTATTTAACCAGATAAATCCTCCTGAGATCACAGGGAGGTCTGAGAGCAGCTGAACATCAGGTTTTTGTGGGAGGAAACTGAAGAAATTCACACCAACATGAGAACATGCAAACTGCACACAGGAAGACCCCAGGTCTGAACCCAGGACCTCCTTAATGTGAGGCATCCATGCTGACCACTGAGCCATCATGCTGCTCATATACAGTAAATAGGATGGATTTAATACCAGATTTTACATATTTTAGATCTACGATCAGAAGGTAAGAATGCAAATTTATGACATCATTAATTAACTTATTCCTTTTTTTCAGATCTAATTATTCTTTTTTTCTCTCTCCACTTCCATAAAGCCTCAGGTGTCACTGAGCTTGCTTTCCTTTTCTGTAGCCCACAGGCTGAGCAGAGATGCGTGTTGGGTAACTGCTGTTTTTTTCCTCCCACGGTCCATTCCATCTATTCTGATCCTGCTGCAGCTCTGCTCATTTCCATTTATGTCCACACATTTAACAACACAAGACCTCCACAGGAAGCAGGTGCTTTGTTTGCCTCTTTTGTTTATGGCCTCATCTTTTCCCAGGCTAGCTGTGGACAGACGAGGCTACCGAGACACGAGCGGGAGGAAGAGGGGTGGGGGGTAGTTAGACTGCATGACGCAAGGAAAAGTGGGAGCTAAGGGTGCTTGGAGAGGAGGCGATGATGGGGGCGGAGGGATCGACGACGGAGACGTTGAGCTTGTGGACGAGGAAAGGTCACGAGGTAGATGAGGACAGAGGAAGGATGAAAAGTGAGGATGAGAGCAGCAGAGAAGGAATGCACTCATGTTTATTGTGTTTACTAAATATAGAGAAATCCTCCACAGCCTTCAGTGTTTTCATTACTTTTCAGAGCTCTTGATAAACAAAATTCATCCTCTTCAGTCCTTCAGCCAGCAGGAACAGAATACAGGGGTCTCAAAAAATTAAATTAAATAAAAAGAGTGGAACCTGTGGTCTGTGTCGCTGGCCTCTGTGAGTCTGACATTTGCCAAGTATTTCCACTCATCTACATCATCACATTTTTCTCCCACAAGTCAGAAGGATGTGGGTGTCATTTGATACAAAGAACATGTGTGACCCTCACTGGTCACAAAGGCCAGCAGTGTGTGCTCCTCTGGATCTGACCAGAAACAAACAGGATCCATGGCTGCAAACCCACCAAACTACAGGTGCTCCGTTCTGCTCAACAGGTCCAACTAAACCTAAATACACTTTATCAGCAGCATAAAACTGACCAAGATTACATTTTTTTAATGCGCTGATGTTTGTGTAGAAGCACAAAATGTGCTGCTTGAGTTGTGTGAAAGAACCACATCATATTAATCAGTGTGAGGAGCTGTCAAGATCTGTGTTCCTGTTTGTAAATTTATCCTTTATTTGACCGAGACGCATCTTTTCTCTTCATGTCCTGGCAAAGATGGCCTGCAGTCAGACAGTTTTATTTTACTAATAAATCATCTAAGTAATAAAATCTAAACAAAACATAAGTTCTGACAAACCACGGGACATTCAGCCTCAAAGCAAAGCTGGGGTTTTTCTGAGGAGTCAGAATTTCTTTCCAAAAGTTCTATTTTTCACTGGTTTCTGCAAAAAGCAAACCAGAAACTACAGCTGTAWACTGGAAACAAACTGAAGTTTTCTGTAAAGAAGTCAAACTACACATAAGAAATGGAACCAAATCTGCATTTTTGGAAATCATTTCCTTTTATTTTTGACTTTTTTTCTTTTTCTTTAAATGACCTGCCGTCATTAGTGTTGCTTAAATTAACAAACCATTTTAAAGCTAAACCTGAAAAAAACATTTCAATGGATCCAATAAACCTATAAGACAGCAGGGCTGTGTATTGTCAAGAATTTGGCGATACGATACATATCATGACAGAGGGGTCACGATACGATATATCCCGATATATTGCTATACTGTAAGCAAGGCGATATATTGCGATTTTTTTGCCCAAAAATTCTAAATAAAAACCTCTTACTGGGAAAAAATGAAAAACCAAATTCATTGTCTCAGAAAATTCTAATATTACATAGACACACTTTTGATTCATTTAGCTGTGTTCTGCTTTGTATGTATTTAAT
>NW_013953018.1:190906-193336 GCF_001266775.1 Austrofundulus limnaeus | reverse complement strand
ATAAATATATTTCACTGGAATTTAATGTGAAAGTGTTGGTCTTTCACATTAAATTCCAGTGAAATATATTTATGTTTGTGGTTGTAATGTGACAAAATATGGAAAAGTTCAAGGGGTATGAATACTTTTGCAAACCACTGTAGAGGCGGGGACCCGAGTCATGTGACTTGAGTCATTAATATTATGACTTTAGACTTGACTTGAAAAATTTTTCAGAGACTTGTGAACACAGGGTCTATTAATAACATTTAAAATAACTGCAACTAGGGTTGGGCGATAAATCAATTTAATCAATTTGAATTAACCATTTCTAAAGATTTAATTTGGGGAAAATCAAGATTTTTTTTCCCCACCATTTCTGTACCTGTCCCTCAAAATGCTTGGTACGCGACATGAAAATATGGCAGCTACCAAAGAGGATCTACTTTCTCAAAAAAGGCACTGTTTCTTCAATTTTCTGGAACTGGTTTTGTTTCACAACCTCAGACTTGGAGCAACAAACACCTCACTGCAAAATCTGTTTGAAGGCTCTTGCTACATAAAGCAGGAGTACAACAAAATTGTTTCGACACCTGAAACAGAGGCACTACATTAAGTGGGAAGCAAAACTGAAAATCAAATTTGGGATGAAAAAAATCAAAGATTTTTTTTTTGGTGGTGGGGCATATCACCCAGCCCTAACTGCAACATTAAAAAAAGACAAGTTTCAGACTTGGGACTTTCTTGACTTGACACTTGACTCGAGACTTGAGGATAAAGACTTGAGACTTACTTGAGACTTGCAAAACAAAGACTTGGTCCCACCTCTGTAAATATAAATATAACTATAAATATAAATCATTTCAACTGAGCTGCTCCATCTAAAACAATTAAAGCTCATTTCATCAAATCATCATGACCTGCTGCAACAAAACAGAAAATCTGTTTTACTTTTGCTCATGTGGCTGAAAATGTACCAAAGTAAAGTCCTAACATTCACCCACAACCTTTATACCAGAGTTTCAGACTAAAATGATAAGAAGTGAAGGCTGATTTGGTCAAACTTTAAAAATAAAAGGTTTGGGAGAGGATGACTCTCAGCTACCACCACATCAAATTTCAGCTTCATCTATAAAACTGACTGACAGTCGTCATTGTGTTGGCTGAGGTTCATCTACCTATAAAAAGGTAATAAGTGTAAGATGTAAACTTTTCAAAACTTTCATTAAAATGGGTCCCAGTGGTTCATGAGATATTTTGCTAACAGACAAGTAAAAAGGTGTGCAGGAATGAAGCCTGCTGCCAAAAGGCACGAGATAATTATGTTCTTATTAAACCAGCTGGTTTATTAAAACTAAATGTTGCATCAGCACAGAAGCACACTGCCCATTGATGTCATTTTATATGAAATACACAACAGAATGTGGTGTTTTAAAGTGGATTAAATGYGTCTCCTGTGTAGGCTTGTCCTAAATGTGACGTATGTTCAGTATGTAAGGGTAGCACACAGCTGCACTCCATCAGGACACTAAATACTGTTTACTGAGGCATGCTTCGAAACATTTAAAGAACCTCCACCCAAAGTCTGCTGTCAGTGTGACGCACACAATGCCTCTGGGTTTAACATTCTGTGTCTGATCTCTTGCAGAGAACAAAGCTTGTGTATTTTATATGAATTAAAAATGTTTCAGATAAAAAAGAGCCAAACTGTTATAAAGCTTGTGTCCTTATTTTTATCCACATATGGTTAAGTCTGTGTGACCCTGGTGAATCTTTAGGGAGGTGCAACTTTGTGGTTGGTGCAGCGACCGCCTCCTGCTCCGAGATTACAAACTGGATGTTTCTTCAGAATTAAGACTGCTCTCTGTAAAAGGAGGAAATCTAAGGACTTTATTTGCTCTTTAAAACGTGGCACTTTATAGCATCACTATGTGTTGTGACAAAGTAAAGCCATGTCTCTGTAGAGAGGAGTCCTGGCAAAAATATTCTCCAGATCTTCAGCTCCTGTCAGTGAGCTTACATCTTTACTGGTGTGAGTCATTTTTACTGGTCCTGTAACACTTTCTGGCAGCTGCAGTTGTTTCCAGCATGGATCCTTAAAACACTCTTTGTACAGAACTTACTTACTGCCGGAGAGCTGGCACACGTGGTTAGAGGCTCACTGGTGAACACGGACAGTTATCTACCCGAGCAACAGAAAGTTCCCTCAGGGGCTGATGGAGGCCAAAATCAGAGACATCCTGGAACAACAGAAACTACACTGAATCTAACTAAGGTCTATGATGTGGGGTTGCTGCAGGTGGTCAGGTCTAGGTTCAGCAACAGTATGTGCTCAAAGAACGAGGTCAGCTGACTACCTGAATATACTGAATGACCAGGTTATTCCAACTGTAAGGGGTCACCTCGAGTGAAGAAACAAGATTTACTGCCTCAAAGCAGGTCTCGGACAGG
>NW_013953018.1:186971-190024 GCF_001266775.1 Austrofundulus limnaeus | reverse complement strand
CCCACACTGAGACTACCAGTCTCCAAGTGTTTTTCAACTCCCGAGGGGAGAATTTTATTTTGAAAGACCGAACCGGATGCATCAGCTTGAATCTTTCTGGTGAAGATCGAAGCAGACGAAAGTTGCCTAAAAATAACACTTTTCGCCGAGGAACAGTGAGCGGGCCGAACGAAACGTTCCCTGACTGATCGGAGGTGAGACAGTATTTACCCGGGGTGTGGTAAAGAAGCCAGCAACAGGTAACGCTGTCGTGTTCCGGGTGACGTGTCATGTGGAGATCTCAGCGCAGAGGGGATTGGCTAATCCGGTTGTAACATACCCTTAGCAAAATAAGAGTCGAAACACTAACCTTATTTTCTTCCTTTCCTTATTCTTTATTCGCCAAAACTTAAGCTAAACAGTGCCAGTAAAATTGTTTGGTTGTTAACATCAGAACTGACGTTTTACTGTTCTATATGAGTAATCTGAGTTTAATGTGAATTAAAATTCGGATGCGAGTTTTACCTCATTTTAACTTTGAAGCTTGGTATAGGAATCCCCACAATCAGGTGTACTTATGATCTGTTCAATTTGTGTAAATAAATGATTGCATAATCTTTTATGAATCAACTTGAACTCGTCTGAACGTYCVCWTATTGTGTCACTTTTCACTTTGCACAGTCAAGATATTAAAGTAATGAGAAAATGCCTTGGTAAAAATTTCTCTCATAACTTTGTTATGAGAAGTATGTAGGAAGGCTTATTTAACATAAGTCTAATCTCCTACACAACAATGCCAGGATTCATGGGGCTCTTATTGTGAAAGAGTGGTTCAGGGAGCATGAGACATCATTTTCACACATGGATTGGCTCCACAGAGTCCACTGAGAATCTTTGGGATGTGCTGGAGAAGGTCAGACTCTACCATCATCAGTGAAAGATCTTGGTGAAAAATTAATGCAGCACTGGATGAAATAAATCTATCTTATACAAACAATGCCACAGAGAATGCATGCCGAAAAGCTAAAGTTGGACAAACCAAATATTAGAGTGTGACTTTTTTATTTGGCCAGGTAGTGTAATATGGTGCAGAAGTCAAAGATGCTATAGTGTTTTTGCTCATGTTTGAGTGTGGGATTTTCTGTCTGTTAGCTAAATATCTTTTGAACCAAAGACAGACTCTAAAGCAGGGGTCTCCAACCTTTTTTTTACCTTAAGAGCTACTTCCACAAAATGAAATTGTCCGAGAGCTACTTTTTGCAACATTTAATTTTAAACTTAATCTTAAACCATTGCAATAAGCTTGTTCTGCACAAAAAAAGTCTTCAATTCACATGAAACTGCCACGAATAACACTGAATTTACACGAATGTGCTTTTTGTGTTTATCCATTCATATTATAGTGTATTTCACACTAATAGATTAGGTTTTAACTGCAACAGATTTATGCACAAATAATGTTGGGCCTCTGATTTTTTTTTCACATTGTTGGGCTCCAGCAAGAAGAAACCCCCTGTGGTGACATATACCGCAGCGGGAGGGGTTTCCCAGGAGTTTGGCACAGTTTGTCTCAAGGGGCTATGAAAGGTGTGTGTGAAAATGAATGCAGAACAACCATGAAACTGCGAGTCATCTGCCGATCGATCATACTGAGCCCTAAACTATTTGATTGACAACCAAGGGGAAGGGACATCTATAGATTGGTCGGAATTAAATAAATGTTTGTTTGGCCAGTGATGAATAAAATTTTGCTTCTCCCAATTTTTCATAAGCCCCGAAGAGCTACTTTAAATGAGCTCWGGAGCTACCGGTTGGAGACCCCTGCTCTAAAGCAACTCTCAGAGAGTAATCATTGGATGAAGACCTACACTGTATTAATTTTTGATGTCAACCCAACTCAAGATGGCCAGCACATCTAATTAAAAATGGCTCCAACTCAGCCAGTCCTATSGTTATTGAGCTGAAAGAAGAGGTGTCGTTAGTTCAGTCATCCTCAACACTGACTGAGACCCAACTACACATTAAATGGCTATTAATGGTTTTCACTAGGGGTGCACGCAAAAAATCGATTCACATCAGAAGAGTGATTCTCATTTACAACAATTCAGAATTGATTTGAAATGTCCCAAAATCAATTAAAAAATAAATAAATAACATCCAGTGGCTGTTGGTCTTCATTTGGTAACTACGTGGGACATCCTGACGCTGGTTCTGAAACTTATGCATGCACAGAAAGCACAAAAACAAAGAGGAAACTACAAAAATGAAGGAAAGAGATTCAAATGGCCCCATCTTCGTTGAAGGCAAAGATTTGGACTTATTTTGGTTTTTATCAATAAGTCTGATTTTCATTTCAGCATCACTGTGTACAAGCTTTGCAAAATGAAGATGAAGCACTTTGGGAACATGACAAATGGGCTCACATTATCAGTTTTGAATTAAAAACATCTATTTTGGATCAATCATGACCCCTAAAAATGAGAATCAAATCCTGAGACCGTAAAAATTTCCCACTCCTTGTTTTCAGTCCCGAACATTGGCTTCTGTCCCTCCTCTACCTCCTAGTAGACTGGAAGACACTTATCTACCATTCTTATACCTGATAATATGAATTTAGGCTTGGTGGGTTTAGTTTCCCCCACAGGAAGTGTTTTTAGTTTTTGGAGATTAAGAATACTCCTCTCTTCTTTAAAGGGATCTCCGATTAGTTCTAACATTAGACTTTATATGATAAACATATACTTAAACTGTAAAATAGAGACAGTAAAAATACCGTAGGATGTTCAGTTTTTATCATTTTTAAACTAAAAGTTTAAAAATATATTACATGTATGGGGCCATTTTATGTACACGCAAAGCATTCTGGGTAAATGATGACATCAACTAGGTCATCGGTGCGAGGATGCTAGCGAGCTATATCCACCCTGAAGGTTAATCTTGGACAATATCTGATGATCGACTCTTTTAAATGAAACCAGAGAGCGTTGACAGAGAGGAGAAGGTAGAAATGACTCAGTCTGCAACTGAAAATAAGGATGGAGGATAACAGTTTAACTTGTTTGTCGCACTAGCAC
>NW_013953018.1:179434-183842 GCF_001266775.1 Austrofundulus limnaeus | reverse complement strand
TACATACATATGATTTAACCAGGTAGATCTCCCTTGAATTTAGATTTTTATGGGAGACTTTAAAGTGTCCCTTAAAAGGAGATTTTAAGGTCTAAATTTTTGTTACCTATACATATTTATTCCATTTAATTAATGTGTGATTTATTTATTTTCTATTATAAGTTTTATATTGTGATATCGTTACAGCCACTCATCATAATGTATATCGTGATATGAATTTTTTGCCATATCGCACATTCCTACTCCAATCTAAAAATATATATATTTTATATTATCAATATTTTGTCCCATATTCAGGGTGGCTTCATTTATTTTTGTTCTTAGAAAAAGCCCAAGTGTTAATAGTGTGGAACAGTAGGTTGTGAGTTGGTCTGCAGTACAACAGAAGGAGTTTTCCATCAGTCACATGAGGCAGTTACAGCCAGGGTGATGGCATCGATCTCTTTCTTTTGGAGATATCAGAAAAACCTGAGATACAAGAAAAAAAAATAAGAATGTAGCTGGACAAAGATCATGATCGTTGAACTGAAAAACCTTGTCGTCTGCAAAGTGTGAGCACATTAGACTGGATTACACAAGATGAGGTGTGCAAAGACCAGAAATGGAACATTGCTCTTCACATGGTGTTAGACCTTTGTTTCACAGTCAGGACTCACATCCACACTAATGTTTTCCACACTGCACTGAGCTCTTTGGGCAAGCAGCTGACTGAACATAATGTGGAGGAAATCTTTGAGGTATCTGAACTCATTCTCAGAATGAATTCTATATTTAGCTGGAGCATGCCATGTCCTGTCCTTAATGCTGGGGAAAGAAATAACTTGAATAGAGATGCTTGAGATGTCCATTTAAGGACACGGCTCTCCAACTACAAATGATCTAATCTACATAAGCGCTAACACTCAGAGGAAAACTGGTTTAACCTTCAGACTACTGAGCTGCAGGAGGAAAGAAAATCTGATGAACATTAATAAAAGGACACGTTAAACTGCCCGCCACTGCTGTGTGAGCGGATGAATACAGGATACTCGCCATTTAATGACGGTTAGGCAACACTCAACCATCAGACAGTTTAGTTCACTGATCAGGTTAGCAGAGGAGAATAGATGTTAGAGTGCTGCAGCACAGCAGACATCAGCATGACCTGATTACTCATGATCAAACCAGTTACTGAAAAAAATTGGCATCACAGAAAACGAGAGATTAGAAAATGCACGGAGGCCCTCGTAGCCTTTCAGGTCATCAGGATGTTCTCAGGCTCAGCCTTTTCTTCTGTCTGCCTCGCTTTGCACCAGTGCTTCTGACTGAAGAGCCCGAGGCTCTGCAGGGTTCTGTTCAAGGTCAGCAGGGCATGTGTGTCTCTGTGGCAGCGGGGTTGGTTCTGGCTGCTCTCCAGTCCCCTTTAGCCACTTTGACAGACAGCAGACCACATTTGGTAAGGTGCTACACAGACAGGAGATAAGGCACTGCAGAGCCTTTTTATGGAAAGCCACATGTGACTTTAGAAAAAAAAACAGTGTTCTGGACTCAATCTCTTTAATTATTCAAATGTCCTTTGGTCTTTGAGACACATAAAACACACATTTTGCACAAAAAGGTAGACATTATGTCCAGAAATAAAACGATTATTTGACATTTGGACAGATAGATTTATTCTGAAAAATGGAAAGCTACATTAATCTTGGGATGTGCAATACGGCCAAAATACATTACAATTCTGCTTTTTTATAGTACAGTCACATTTTTTACATTGTGCTTTATCTTTTGATTTTGGATTTTATTTTTCAAGTTACAAAACAAAACTAGATAACAGTTAAAAAAAGTCAAAATTTTCACAAGTATTGAAAACAAAATAATAATATAGAGTCAGCAGGCAGAATTATTTATATTCATAGGTTATTTAAAATCATAARACAATTATATCTATCAGTGGTGGGCACAGTTCCCCTAAAGCTCTAATAGGGGAACTAATTTCTTGATTAGTGCTTTAGTGCTAATTTTAAAATGTATTAGTGGATTAGCACTTGCTAAATTTATAGGCTACATTTAGAAGCACTAACTGAGGTCTATAAATACATTGATATACAGTATACTGTATTACTGGATTGGGCGTCACGTGACCTGGGCGTGCTTCGCAAGGGGGATTTTTATGCATTGAGCTAATGCTAACGCTAATCATTGAAATCAATGAGCAGAACGTAGCACGGTGCAAACAAACGCTTTATAAACGTTTAAATGGTTCAAATACTTTGCTATAAACGACAGATTGGTACAACACGTTTACAAGAGCAAAAAGGGTTATGTTTCACAGGCAGATTTTACGCATATTTAACCAAAATTAATAATTTTAATCGTAAAACCTGTATGCTAACATTAAAAAGCTTCAACATTCATGTTTAACCTTATTTAAAATCGGTAGTCAAATATGGACTTTATTGGATTGTTGACTAGTTAGACTGCATATAAATTCAGAAATTATGATTTAGACTCGCTAATGACAGACAGTAATGTAATGATTGAGCATCATAAACAAAATAGTCACGTTGTCAGACAGGCCAGTTTACTCACATATTGTCTACGTCCAGTATTTGTGTGGGTTTTTTTTTTATTTACTTTTCCAGACAAAAAGGAGAAAGAAAATGTGTGCCAGCTGTGGTCAGCTTCAGATACAGCCTGCATCATTGTGAAACTGAAGAATAATTCTTTGTGATAAAAATAAATTCAGTAAACAATTCTTTGTGACCTGAAATATWTWTWTTTGTTTTTACTGATGTTAAAATTATYGTAGTTTACAGCAAAAACTTTTGTAAATTTAAGCTGACAGTATAAATACATATACAGTATTGTATTGTGCACATTTGCAATTGTATAGTTGTTTTATTGAAATATTTGTTAAATACATATTAATATAAGTTTATACATTTAAATTCATCTTTCAAGTACACACACACTTGAAATATTAATTTTATTATTTCAAATATATAAGACTCAGTTCTGATTAATAAATATATGTATGAATATCCAGCTGGTCAGAACTCATTGATTTGTATGAGAAAACACCTGTGAAACGCAAAATAATTTAAGCCACTGTCAGTCATTTAAAATTATTTCTTTATTTAAAATTTCCATAACTATAAAAGTCACTGTTTCCTCAGCTTTATTTTCAACCATGGTTTGTAAAAATAGAGCAAGAAATAAGGAAGTTAAAAGAGTTTTTCATCAGGAAGACACCTCACAGTCCATTGACATCCATTCATTTTGTTGAGGCTCCTCAATGCATAACAGAGCTTCAGTGTGTGAACATCCATGTAGCTAGCAACGCGCTAGCCACGCCCAATCCAGTAATATATATCAATGTTCAAATGTTATTGATCAAAGTTAATGTTAACTGACAGTGAAAGCTGTCACACATTTTGTTCATATGTGTCACTTATCCACTAGGTGATAATATATTGACAATATATGAACCCAAATAAGGCTGTGGAATGTCAATGATAAGTCTTAAGAGAGCAACATGGCATAAAATTCAGAAACCCACCTGATAGATCTATTTCAGGCAATAAAAGGAACAGATCTGATCAGGTGAAACCGGTCCTGGAAGCTCAGCACCGGGTTTTATAGCCGCCTGCGAGAGAATTTTATATTGTGTGCTTTGATTTTGGAACCACTCTCGTGGTAGCCATGTTGACCCTGATAGATTTTTGTTTTGTTTTTCCTCCCCTGTATGGAGAGAAGAGAGTTCTTTGAATAAATGGAGACGAGTTCCCATGCTCCAAAGTTATTTAACTCTGTGGTTCTCACTGGGCATGTTTTCAGCCCTCATAGCTCACACGTTACAGGGAGTACTAATTGAAGGAGGTAAAAAAAATTGATCTTTTTTGTTCGAGCATCACTTTTMTGTTTCTCTGTCAGGAGTTAAATAAGGATTTAATCTTTTTTTGTAGGTAAATATATGGTTAAGTAGATAGTTTTGTTTGACAATACTTAATTTTTTTTCAGTAGGGAGACCATATTATGTTTTTTGATACTGAGACTGGACGAGTAGCTCTCGGCAAACTGCCGACTTCAAAAGTAGTTCTTGGTTCAAAAAAGGTTAGGCACCCCTGTTTTAGTGCTTTAGAATTAGCTTTTGTGAAAACTTGCAGTGCATTAGTGCTTTAGAATTGGGGACCTAAATATTTGAGTTAGTGTTTTAGGGCTAGTGGAAACTAATTTTTAGGTTAGTGCGGCCCACCACTGGTATCTATGTTACTTTTCTACTGATTTGTAAAGTAACATTAAAAGTCTGACATGATGTTAATTAGCAGTTATCTTCTGTCACCTGACTGTCATATGCCTGCTAACATGCTAACTCTTCTTGCTAACACAGTGTTTCCCCTACCATTATACAAGGGGGGCACCCCCCACC
>NW_013953018.1:175149-176899 GCF_001266775.1 Austrofundulus limnaeus | reverse complement strand
CCCCCCCCCCCCAGACCAATTTCCTAGGGGAAACACTTTAACATATATTTAAAACAAATGTACCTTAACAACAAAGTTGTTTGTCTAGTAGATGATAAAAATGGGACAACCAGTATTCCAAAAAATACCATGTTTTTATTAAAGGCAGAAAACAGGACGTGTTTTGGCTACATGCCATTGTCAAGTTGACAACAGCATATTAAAAAATTAACAAATAGAAAATGTATTCAGGCTCCTTGTTTTTATCTCCATCCAACTACAGCTTAACATTTAGTTATTTTAACTTTACATCTCAAGTTATTTTGCTTTTTTATTTGCTAATGACCAATATTTTAAATCAAAGATGGCAGATGGTACATTCTGTGCTGGTAAGCTACCAGGACTTGTTTATTTTTTCCCTTAAGCAAATATGAAAAAATCAGTTTTATTTACTGAAAGTAGCCTCCACAGAGTTCCCCCCATCCCATCATAAAATCAAGTCTGTGTAAGTTGGTCAAATGTTTTCCATCAGTGTGTCAACCTGAATAAAACCAACAGAAAGGAGCAGACTAAAGGTAAAAGCCACAGTTTATGGAGCAGATCCATTTCCACATTGTTGGGCTTTCCAAACTGTGCCGCTTCAACACATAACTCACAAGTCTGAGACAAACAAACACATCTGAGGTCAAAACACAGAGGAATCAATGTTGAGTTTGCTTTTACCCGAGATTCAGGAATAAATATAGAATCAGACGTTCAGTTGTTTATATCATGTGTTTGTATGAACTTAACATCAGGCGACAATGTTTAATGAAAACATACAATTAATTTAAAGCTGAGACTTTAGAAAAATCTGTGCATCCTTAGTCGTGGAAAAATGGCAGGAAATCTATCATTTTTGGACACTCAATAAGTGTTGATGTGTAGGAAATACAGTGGTTGCATCTGTTTTAAACACTTCTCAGTTTATTTTTTTTTTTATAAATCCAGAGTTCTACAGATGTATTTAGACTTCTGCACAGGAGCTCTTTTTATGACAGAAAAAAAATGAGGCCACAGTCCCAGATATTCAGGTCTAAACACCACAAAAATATGACAAAAAATTATTATGTATAAACTGGTCCAAGTCTGCCTACTTCATTTACTCCAGAAGCATAACTCATAACCGTGGGCACGGTCACCAAAATGGGTACGAAGTAGGTCGAGGCAGGTATGATGTGGGCGGAAGATGGGCAAGAAAATACTGATCACAACCTAGATTACAGTTTTTAACGCGAGCACACAAAAACAGACCCTGTTTTTTTTAAACCCGTGGCTCAAATCGCAGCCGCTCAGCTCACTGGTCGCAAACACTCCGAATTCAGTCAGACTGTAAATAAAAATTTGGCCTTTTTTCTAAAAACCACTGAGTCAGCAGCTCGTCTCTGACGGTCACAGCTCAGACACAGACCGTCTGTAGGAGCAGTGGGTTTATGACTGTTAAATGTAAAATACATTTTTATTAACATTTAAATAAATTGTACCAGTTAGTGAGGGGGGAAAAACGACAACATGCTCGAGCCCCACAAAGTTTAGATCAGGGATGGGCAATAGCGGCCTGTGGGTGGGTGGGTGGATGGATGGATGGATGGATGGATGGATGGATGGATGGATAGATGGATAGATGGATAGATGGATGGATAGATGGATAGATGGATAGATGGATAGATGGATAGATGGATAGATGGATAGATGGATAGATGGATAGATGGATAGATGGATAGATGGATAG
>NW_013953018.1:173127-174342 GCF_001266775.1 Austrofundulus limnaeus | reverse complement strand
AGATAGATAGATAGATAGATAGATAGATAGATAGATAGATAGATAGATAGATAGATAGAACAGAGAATCATGTTTGCTTTAATACGGGACAAACAAATGTTCTTTTAGTTAATGTGGTTTAATTAGAAGAACTCAGTGAATCTCACAGAAAGACAGCCTGCACGCGCAGTGACATGCTCATACAGCAGTCTCTCAGGAGGAGAGTTTAGTCACTCACACAAAGTTGGACAGATCTGTTTGACAACAACATTCTGAACATATATTTAATATAAAGTTAGGTTTTACAGAACAAAGTCTCTGGTAGGTCAGGAGCAAAGTGCAGGAGGAGAGGAGATGTCAGGAGGACTGATCGCTGCAGCCTCTGCGTGACGCACTGTTTCCACCTGTCTCTGCTAAAAACCGCTCTGACTGAAAGTCCCGCCCTGCTCTGCTCTGATTGGACAAAACGGCTCTGGACTTTGTCTGATTTGTTGAAGGCAGTGTCCATTTAATCCGTATGTCAGGGTCCCGCACAAAAATCCAGTCACACCAGTGTGGTTGGATTCTTTTTTTTTAAGAAATCAGGTTGCATTTGCAACCAAACTGGTTGCACTCTAGAGCCCTGATAGCTGTTGTTTTGACAGACAATCAGGTACAATCTTAGGTACGCAAGGGAGCTTACTGACGTTCCATCTGGTGCGCTTTTTCTTTTTTGAATGYGCATGCGCACCGCTTATGTGCAACTCTGTTAATAAACCCACACATATGTATTTTTTATACTAAATGCTAGTACTTCTGCTAACAGCTACACTGTTGACAAATGTATGCTAAGTTCTATTTTTAGCTATGGAGGGAGAAAAACGACAGAAACTGTCAAAAGGGTGAGAATATAAATTAAACAGTGAAGACAACCCAGCACTGCATGTGCTGCATGTTCTCGATGTTGTAGCACTGCAACAGAAAACAGCCCCTGCACACAGAACAACTCCAGAGCTAACAAGAGGTATCGTTTATGTTCCCATTGCAAAAATACATTTACCTAAATCTGTGATCATCTGTCATGTTGTGTACAAGCAGGTATATTTTAGTTAATGTTACTTGTGCTGACTAATCAAAGCGGCTACCTAGCATAGTATTATTAAAGGAGACCAATTATGGGTCCTAGAAATGTTTATGGTATGTCTGTGGGCTATCCAGACCATGTTCATTCAATTTAATGCACAAAATAATTCTCAG
>NW_013953018.1:166535-167717 GCF_001266775.1 Austrofundulus limnaeus | reverse complement strand
CACACACACACACACACACACACACACACACACAGGAACATGTAACGGTTACATCAGGTTGTCTGAAGGCTTAGTAATAAAATTAAATTAAATTAAATTAAATTAAATTAAATTAAATTAAATTAAAAATAAAATCAAAAACGCCCACTCGGTTCGTGACTCGACGGCTTCAGCCCGTCAGATCCAAGCGGATCCGACCCAAAGACAGCAGAAGGAACAGAACCAACCTGGGTCGGGTCGCCTCCTGTCCTCCACTTGTTACAACCCGAGCTGAACACCATGGATGGATCTCCCAGTAAGTTTCCTGGCGCGCGGACAAAAAAAACCGCAGCCCACACCGAACCGAACCGAACCGAACCGGAACTGGAGGAGGCGGTTTGCTTTGAATGAACCAGAGGCTGTGGTGGAGATTTCCTCCTCTCTCTCCCCCTCCTCTCTCCTCCTCCTCCTCTCTCTCTCTCTGTCAGGGCAGACGACGGGAGAAAGGTCTTCAAACAGCTGTTTGTTCTAAAATGGAGTTCTGTCTCGTGAGAGCCAATCAACGCGAGGCTGTGGAACTCCCGTTCCTCCTGTGGAACTCCCGCTCCTCCTGTGGGCTGGAGTCAGATCCACACCGAGGTCCATCCGAGGACTGGCTTGGCTTATGTCTTTGTTTGGTTTCTGTGCCACTGCGGCTTTGTTCACACGCACATCACAGATGACGGCGGTGAGATGAAGCAGGGAAACCCTGACGTTTCCTACAGGGATTCAGGGGCGCCAACAAGGGGAGGCGGAGGGGGCACATGGCCACCCTGTGATCAGACAGTTTTTTTTTCTCTCAAGTCTCAAGCTTTTGCTTTTAGTGCATTTTTATTTTCCCCCATTACAAACTAGTCAAGCCTCATAAAGAGAAAAAAATATTATAAGGACAAATTTACGGAAGAGCATTGCATTTACCAAATAAAAAAAATTAGGACTCCTGATCTCATAATTACGAGAAAAGATGTCATAATTATGAGATAAGATGTCATAATTACGAGATCAGGATCTCATAATTACGAGATAAGTTAAAGAGAGTCAGCTGATTTACATTACAGGAAAAGTAAACAATGACGGCACTATCACATTTTATATGCTTTTATTTCCTCTTAGGTTTGAAATATTGAGTTTACTTAATGTGGATGATGTTGTATCTATTAATGT
>NW_013953018.1:162440-165055 GCF_001266775.1 Austrofundulus limnaeus | reverse complement strand
ATGTTGCTTGAATCGCGTCCACCATAGACTTTGTATGTAAACCTGATGCTCCTGATGCTGAAATCGCGTTTGGTGTGAACGCACCATTAGAGAGAGGCTTTTATACCAGAACACAGCCGCTGTGACGACACCGTGGAGAAGACTCTTCACCGTGGAGAGCTGTTAACCAATATGCAAATTAGCCTGCAGTACCACTGCTCTACCCATATGAGCAGCAAAAATACGTTTTTAGACCAAATATTACAGATTTGAACAAACACACACAAAAACATCACAATTAGCAAACAGTACTAAATAACATTTTAGACACATTCTAGACAGTTTATCAACTAAAAATTTTAATTTTGGGGTAAGTTACTCTTTTACTTAATGTGGATGGTGTTGTATCTATTAATGTGGGTTTATTGATCAATCCAACTGCACATCGTTTAGAATGTTCTGTTCAGTTCAGCTTCGGCTCAAACATAACACCGTCATTTAGCTGGTAGTGGTGCTTCCAGTTTCAGCAAATGGATATTTCAAAATAAGAGTCAGATTCAATACAGTCTGAACAAAACATCACAGAGCTGGTATGATGCTGTATGGATGATAGTATGTTGACATTACGCAGGTATCTTCCTTGCAGTTGTTCAAGCGAAAAGTCCACTCTGACATACTGGAAGTCGCTGTCTTCCTGCATTACAGGATGCCACGGCTATAGTATAGTTAATGCTTCTGAAATACTTGAATTACGTCCTGTATGTACACAAAGAGTACACACTTCCTCCAGTTTCAACCCTGGGTCCAGTGGTGGAGAAAGTACTCAAACACTGTACTTAGGTAAAAGTACAAATAAACAGACAAAAATGTACTCTAGTAAAAGTAAAAGTACTACATCAACATTTTTACTTGAGTAAAAATAAGTAAGTACTTGCTTTTAAAAATACATAAGTATTAAAAGTAAAAGTACTTGCTTAATGTATTTCCTAATGGTCTACAATATTATGAAGTGTGTCTATGTATATTTTTAATACATCAATGGTGTGTGATTTTAGTGAACAATGCTGCAGTTTGTGTTGACCCTCTGTGACACTGTTCACACTGATTCTATGCATCATCACAGATTGTGACAACAGAAGCTGTAAATTTGCCACCATCGTTCTTTATCAAATCTCAACAAGTCATTTTTTGAACCAGTTAACTTGAATAAATAAGGCCATGAGTGGTACATTTCCTCTTTTGTAGAATCCATTGTGGGCATGCTGCTGCTGCTGCTGCTGCTGCTCCAGGTGATGCAGAATCGCTCCGCATTTTTTTTCTTTTTGAAGGAGGGTCTAATGGTACTTTCCTGCTTTGCACTGCTTCAGTGGACCTATTAGAGAAATTCCCCTCTCGCCACTCATTACTTTCAAACTAAACAAACAAAAAAAAAAACGAACAAAACAAAAAAAGCAATGCGACATGACATGAATGTAATTTGTAATTCAACACATTACAGAAATGTACTGTAGTGGAGTAGAAAGTACAGATACTTAATGTAAAATGTAGTGGAGTAGAAAGTACAGATACTTAATGTAAAATGTAGTGGAGTAGAAAGTACAGATACTTAATGTAAAATGTAGTGGAGTAAAAGTAAAAAGTACCCATGATGAAATTCACTTAAGTAAAGTACAGATACATGAAAAATGTACAGCAACAAAGTACTTGTACTTAGTTACATCCCACCACTGCCTGGGTCACAACTTTAACTCTGGTGGATTAAAATTATACAACTTGTTCTGGGCACCAGTGCGTTCGGCATTACACACATATGCTACGTTCACACATTGGATGCGTTTTGAGCAGCAAAAAAGCGCCCAACGCCTCCAGCTGGACGCACTATGTTCAGACCGGGACACTGAGCAGACGCGCATCTGCAGAGGGAAGAGCGTCTTGGTTTTTTCCAGTCTGTCCTCGGCGGATGAAATAAAGATAAAATAAACAAAATGGCTTTGATTTTTTTTTTTTTTTACTAAAGAGTAAGCGAATGTTGCACACAGCAGATAATTAATTCACCAGAGGATTTAGAGGCGATTTGTTTGGTTAGTTTCGTCACTCCAGAAGCTGCAAGCTGACTGCCCTTTTTTTTTGTCCCGAGCAGCTGACCTAATTTTTGTACTGATGTATCCTGCCAGAAAATTCAACTGCAGATGTTCGATTTCAGCTAAAGAGCTCCTGTCCGTTTCGGTTTAGTGGGCAACATTCAGGAAACTGTCACGTGGAAAAATTAGCCTCTATGATTGGTTGTCAAGACGCGTCGAGCGGCGGAAGTTCAGATTTTTGAGTGCTTTCAACGCACCTCATGCATGCGCATTCCTTGCACGCTGCACCAAATGTACGGAGGTACACTTCGCTGCAGCATGCAGAATGGGGCGGTGACAGACCTTTCCGTCAGTCCCATACCTTATATGGAAATGGGACTATTGCATTCCGGAAATGAAGGTTGCTCCTTAAAGACGCGGGATTAAGAGAGCAAAGGAAGAAGAAAGGAAGAAGTTAGAGAGTTTCTTCTACTCACGTTGAAGTACTCAGAGCATTATTTATTAATTTCTTTTATCCATCTCCCCAAACACAGACCCTCAGGTTAACCGGTTAAC
>NW_013953018.1:159769-162351 GCF_001266775.1 Austrofundulus limnaeus | reverse complement strand
ACATAACACGTTGTGTAGCCATTTCCTTACTGTAAAATTTGTATTTTTAATGTTGAACGTGTTCGATAGAAAATAGTGTCACTAGCGCCCCCTTCATTTCCGGAATGCAATAGTCCCATTTCCATATAAGGTATGGGACTGACGGAAAGGTCTGTCACCGCCCCGTTCTGCATGCTGCAGCGAAGTGTACTTGAATGTACGTGACGCACCTCACGACCCCTAGAGGCACGTCCACCATAGACTTTGCATGTAAACTGGCTGCTCCTGCAGCTCCATACACGTTTGGTGTGAATCCACCATGACTGTTACCTGCTCAAAATCCACAGGAGATCAGGATCTCGTAATTATGACATCTTATCTCATAATTAAGAGATCCTGATCTCGTAATTATAAGATCCTGATCTCGTAATTATCTTTTCTCGTAATTATGAAATCTTATCTCATAATTATGAGATCCTGATCTCGTAATTATGAGACATTTTCTCGTAATTATGAGATAATATCTCATAATTATGACATCTTATCTCATAATTATAAGATCTTTTCTCATAATTATGCGATCCTGATCTCGTAATTATGAGATCAGGAGTCAAAAAAATTTTATTAGGTGAATGCAATGCTCCTCCATAAAAATACAGAATTAAACCCCTGGCTATCGGAAAATAATCCTCCAACACTGTATTTGTCAAATAATCTATTGAAGTGAATCTTATTTCTGTAACTGTAATTTCCAGCAAAGGATCAAGCAAGTATCTGTATTTTGCCAAGCCATGACTGATTTTTGTCCACCTGGGGGTGACAAACATCAACTTTCTGCTTTTTGTAAAGAACTGAACTGAAAAAACACAAATGTTTTGATGGTTTYATTTTTGGGGGCTTATTATTCATAGCTGAATAAGAATAAAAAATCTTGACCAAACAGTAATACAAATACATTTTGTTTCATATTATAACACTTGTGTCCTTTTGTAAAAGTCAGATTCTGTGCAGCTGATGATAAAAAAACATTTATTTTTAGGGTTTAAATTTGAATATTGAGATGAATGAAAAGTTTTTTCTCATAGAAATGTTTGTAAATTTACAGTAAAAGCAGGGCCATGCAGAGACCGCTGAAGGGGCAGGTGCTCAAAGGAAAAAAAGGGCACGAATGGTGGCACCGCATTGTAGGGTGGAATTTTTACGCAAGAAAAGTAAGGATGGAGATATACAACTGAACCAAATCTAGGCAAAACTAAAATATCCACACCACCATACATAGGTGTTAGTTATTAATTAATTAATTATCACTCTGCAGGACTTCTTTCATACAGTGAAGTATTTACATGTTTCAAACCTGCACATGAACAACATATGTCAAATAGAGTTAGACCACCTGACAGATTTTGATCTTACACACATTCCTCCAAGCAAAAGATTGTCATAGTCTGTATTCATTCTCCTTGGTTTTCCTAGTGTTTTCCATGTTCCCCAGTTTGTCTCTGCCCAGCTGCTCCTTATTAGTCTGATTGTCACCCTTGTGTTTCTCCTCAGGTGTTTTCTGTTTAGTCATTAGTTGTCAGTGTATTTAAGCCCTGTCCTGTCTCAGTCTTGTGTCGGATCATTGTTGCGTTGCGTTGCGTTGCGTTGCGTTGCGTTGCGTTGCGTTCCTGAGCTTTGTCTCCCTCGTGCCTGTGATTTTGAGAACATGTAAGTGATTTTTGAGCTGCCTTAACAGCATTTTCTGTTATTTAATAAACCTTTTTGTTCCTTTTTTTAACCTGCCTGCGCCCTGGGTCTGTGCCTCCACCTATCCTGATAAAGATCTGTATTGTTATTTATTTTTATTTAATTATACTTACTGTTTTTATGCCCTGGGGCTCTGAGATGTRAAATAAACTTAAAGCTGACTTTTTGAAAAAAAAAATCTGCTCATACACCTGCGAAATGGATGAAAATCTGTGCAATTTACAGACAGTCTGTACAACTTGACATGTATGGACAGCTCATGACACAACAAACTAACAAACTATTGTCTGAATGATCAAGAGCGTGATCATCATCTCAGAAGTGAGGGGGACACATTTTTCAGAGGTCTACTGAGTGATTTATCAAATATTCATGTTCAACCTCTCTTTAGAGGCTGAAGCACATACAATCAGTAACAACCACAGTCAAGCACCAGGAGACTGACTGTAAACTTTTTACTAACAAAATCTAAAGTTTTATCTGACAAACTCTGGTTGAGTCGACACAATGACCCTCCAACATCTACAGGCAAATGTAAATGATATCACTGAACATGAAATGTTCAGTAAAACACATTTACTGTAAACAAATTATTACTTAGCACACAAAATGTT
The DNA here is from genome assembly GCF_001266775.1 of Austrofundulus limnaeus. NCBI lineage: Eukaryota > Metazoa > Chordata > Actinopteri > Cyprinodontiformes > Rivulidae > Austrofundulus > Austrofundulus limnaeus. Next base: position 160,012 of record NW_013953018.1, on the reverse strand, counting down.
AGTGATGTGGCAGCATATTAATAATCCAACGGACTCACCACCCGTAGGAGGGGCCAAAGGGGTCGGGTGCATTGTGAAATGGGCGGCGGCCGAAGGAGGGGACCCTGGCGGTCTGATCCTCGGCTGCAGAAGCTGGCTCTTGGGACGTGGAACGTCACCTCTCTGGTGGGTAAGAAGCCGGAGCTCGTGTGCGAGGCTGAAAGGTTTCGGCTAGAAATAGTCGGCCTCACCTTGATGCATGGC
>NW_013953018.1:155790-156932 GCF_001266775.1 Austrofundulus limnaeus | reverse complement strand
CTGGGCCTCCCTTCTGAAGCTGCTGCCCCCGCGACCCGAACCCGGATAGGCGGAAGAAAATGGATGGATGGATGGATAAATTAATTTAATGGCATGAACAAAGAAAATGACACAGCACTAAACACATSAAAATTTTAGTCAAATATGATAACACTATGTGCAAAATGAATCAAGCTAAAGAAAAATGACATGACCTACGCCTGCTGCCTATTAGAACACAAATAATGCAATACAATTGTCAAATATTTAAAAAATATTATTACTGAAATGCTATGATTTGGTTTATTTGTAAGATTTTACAGGTTGTGTATAGGGCTCACAAAAACACATTATCCAAACAAATCTAGGTTAAAAAAAAAAGAGCTGTTCGTGAAACCTAAATTTAGAACCAGATTGAAGGAACGGTGTTCTTCAATCCAAGGAAAAAGATTATGGAATAATCTGGAGAGTGATTTAGGGGTAACCCTCGTTAAAAATCATGAATATGATTTTCAGTTAAGAGTTTTCCCTCCCCAGTTCGAAGATGGGACTGTTGAACAAAAATAACCAATCAATCACAAACACAGAAAACATAAAGTCTTTCTGGTTTATATTGGTCAGCTAAAGTTAACTGACTTTTATTAAAAGAGAGTAATGTTGAGTGATTAATATACAACAATCAAACAATGAACAATAAAATGGGCTCTCACTAAAACGTTATTGTTTCTACTTTTAAGCAATTTTGTCTAACAATTTATCTAAGCAAAAGCAGATTAATTTGTGTACATATATCAGGGGTAGACATGAGGATATTTTTCAGGTTGTCCAGCAGAAAACCTGTTGACAAAACCTGGTTGTCCGCAAAACATTTTGGTTGTCCAAAAGAATCTCAAGTAAAATGTAATTTAACAAGTATATTGTTCTGTAGACAAAGTTTGTTATATATAATTGTTCTCAGTCAGCCAGGTTGACAGGATCTGCGTGAATGAAACTTCTTCAACTTGTTCTGGGCACCAGTGCGTTCGGCATTACACACTTTCAGCGGGTAAAGTAAGTATTGAACACGACACCATTTTTCTCAGTAAATGTATTACTAGAGGTGCTAATGACATGAAATTTTCACCAGATGTTGGTAACAACCCAAGTGATCCATACATACAAAG
>NW_013953018.1:144687-154220 GCF_001266775.1 Austrofundulus limnaeus | reverse complement strand
GGATCACTTGGGTTGTTACCGACATCTGGTGAAAATTTCATGTCATTAGCACCTCTAGTAATATATTTACTGAGAAAAATGGTCACGTGTTCAATTCTTATTTTACCCGCTGTAAGTACTCTGCCTCGCAGGTAGACAGTGCCATTGTTGGTTGTTTCTTTGTCTTCCAAGAGATCAAAGAGCTTTCATCCTTTAATGTAACACCTGTTGTGTTTCTTCTATCAGTTGCATCTGATGCCCAATCAGCATCACAGAAGATTTTTAGTCCAAGATTTTGTGAGTTATTTCTTTTAAAACTTAACTCTTTTTCTGTTACCTTTGAGGTATTGGAAATCATGTTTCACTGTATTCCAGTGCTCTATTGTTGGTTCATTAAAGAGCTGGGAAAGTTTACTGACCACAAAACTTATATCTGGTCGTGTACAAGTGGATAAGTATATTAAACTTCCCACTGCCTCTCTATACGTCCTAGGATCTTTTGTTTTTTCTGCATCATTTGAGTACTCTAGCTTTGATTCACATGGCGTCTCTCTGGGTTTACAATCCTCCAGTCCAAATCTCTTCAGTATTTTGGTTACACATTTTTTCTGTGACATCTTTACTAGATTTTTTGTTTGGTCAAAATCTATTCCCAGAGAATTCTTCAGTCTTCCTAGATCTTTTATTTTGAACTTTTCATTTAGCATCTTTTTCACTTCTTTCAAAACTTCTTCACTGTCAGCTGCGATGATAAGATCATATCAGTAGAATGATTTTTTTCACAAATTTCTCTCTCTAGTATACATACACTGATCACTGGGATTTGGTTTGTAACCATTTTCATTCAAATATGTATGCAGTAAAGCATTCCAGTTTCTGCCGTATTGTTTTAGACCATTGGGACTTTTGTAGTTTGCAAACAAGTTTTTCCCCTGTTTTAGACATCTTCTCAAAACCTTCTGGTTGGTCTATGTAAATTTCTTGATCAATGGGTGCATGCAAATATGCAGATTTAACATCCATCTGATGTAGGATTAAATTTTTTGCGCTGCCTTTTGCATAACCACTCTTACACTCGTCATGTCAGCTGTTGGTGAAAATGTCTCTTCATAGCCAATGCCATGTTTTTGATTATAACCTTTTGCTACGTACTTTGCCTTGTATTTTTCAGAAGCATCAACCTCATTTTTAAATGTAAAAACCCATTTCCCCCAATTATCTTTTTGTCCTGTGACAGCTATGTAAGTACAAATGTCTCACTTTCCTTCAGTGACTGCATCTCTTCTCTCATAGTGAAGAGATGCATGGCTTTGGCTTCCTTATAGGTCTGAGGAACATCACATACCATTGTGTAACAAGAGTCCACACTCATTYGTAGTTTGTCTTCTGTATCCTCAGTTTTAAAGTCCTGTAGATGTGCTGGTTTCTTTCTGCTTCTTTGTGGGTTCCTTCTGGTTACAGTCTGTTCAGGTACGGCCTCAGAAACACCACTTTTATCCCGTACATTTTCAAAATTTTCACTATCTTTTTCATTTTTGTCGAAAGTTCTGATATACAGATCCTCTGGAACATGTTCTATGTTTGGATCAGTTTGTGTCTCGTCTTCTTTTGTTGTCTTGTTTGTGAATTTTACCAGTCTATGTTTCTGTATCTTTTCAGTGTTTGGATAAAACACTAGATACGCTGGGCTGTTTTTATCATAGCCTATGAAAATGCCTTGTTCAAAGTGTAGTGTTTGTATTTGTGTTGCAGCTTTTTGATTTGTGTTGTGACTTTTGTATTTGTGTTGTGGCTTTTTGATTTGTGTTGCAGCTTTTTGATTTTTGTTGCGGCTTTTTGATTTGTGTCGACACCTCTGGGCCACCGTATGCAGGGAAGTATCAGCATGTTTAAATAATCATAACTCACTGAATACATAACTGATTTTCAAGTGTTTTTATTTATTTTTGCTGCAAACCTAATACATACAGCTAAAACAGCTACATACGTATATAAACACAAATGGTACAACTTATTTAAAGGGATCCCCGATTAGTTGTAACATTTGACTTTATATGATAAACACATACTTTAACTGTAAAATAGAGACTGTAAAAATAATGTAGGATGTTCAGTTTTTATAATTTTTAAACTAAAAGTTTAAAAATATTACATGTATGGGGCCATTTTATTTACATGCAAAGCATTCTGGGTAAATGATGACATCAACTAGGTCATTGGTGCGAGGCTGCTAGCGAGCTATATCCACCCTGAAGGTTAATCTTGGACAATATCTGATGATCGACTCTTTTAAATGARACCAGAGAGCATTGACAGAGAGGAGAAGGTAGAACTGACTCAGCCTAGAACTGAAAATATGGATGGAGGACAACAGAGCTGCTTCATGGAAGAAGAACCTCAGCTTAGCCTGTTAGCTTTAGCATTAGCCCCAATGCTATCACCATATATATGTATTAGCTCAGTGCTACATATTCTCCTCTCATCACTGAGGTCCTCCATCCACATGACAGAGAGGGGAACGCAAAAATAACTCAGCCTGTAATTGAAAATATGGATAGAGGACCTCAGTTTAGCTTGTTTGTCGCTAATACATATAAGGCAATATAGAGTGGGTGCTAGCGCAAATAAATAAAGTTTAATGTTACAACTAATCGTGGATCCCTTTAAACATTTTTTGTGAGGTTAACAGTAATAGAATTTTCTGATTTATGTATAATTATTTTGTAAAACACACAACCACTCAGACATTTTATCTATATTTTTTCTTTATTAAAACCAACCAATCAGTACATCGGGTACTGCTCTGCTGGGCCGATGATTTTCCCTTCTTCATTGCCGCCTCCGTTTCTCCCGCCAGCATCTCCTCCGAGACAGTCCCGTACGCCGCCTCCTCCAGTGCTGCCTCCGAAAGGGTCCCGGACGTTTCCTCCAGTGCCACTACCAAGATGGCGCCTGAGACCTCCAGCCTCTTGCACCTCTGAGAGGATCGATGCCTCTACTTCCTGCGCTGTCAGCGCCTCTGAGAGGATCGATGTTTCCACCTCTATCTGCGCGCCACAGACGGTCGACGCCTCTACAGCTCCCTGTGCTCTCCTGACGGTCGATGCGTCCCCCTCCTGTGAGGAGGGTCTTGAGGGGAGGGAGGTGGTGGTCGCCACCCTGGCTGCTGTGGCAGTATTCATCATGGCTGCTCATGTGGAGATGCTGTCCATATCTGCTGCAGCACCTGAGTCCTTGGAGCTGGAGTCAGCATCAGAATTCATAGAGCCAGAGTCTACACCGGAGCAAGAGCCAGAACCTGCACCTTAGCCTACAAGGCCCCCGGGTCATATTGTGAATTCCCCGGGTCTGCCTGAGGCTCTCAAGGTCTCCATGCCAGTCTCTGCTCCCGAGTCCACTCTGGTCCCTGCTACAGCTGAGATCTCGCCGTCTGCAGCTGAGACCTTATCGTCTGCAGCTGAGAACCCACTGTCTGCGGTTAAGGTCTCCTCGTCGACTGTGGCAGAGTTCTCCATCCATCTTCAGCCGGCACCTCCAGAGTCTCCTCAGCTGGCTCCTGCAGTGTCTCCAGAGCTCCATCCTCGTCGTGGCCGGGCTCAAAGCTGCCCTCCAGACCTCTGCCTCCATTGCGGCCGAGTCCACAGTCGCCCACCTGAGCCCGTACCTCGCCTGTGTTGGATCCCTGGCCGCCCATCTGAATTTTCTGCCCTCTTTAGATGTGCCTGAGGCCACCTAGTGACTTTTTTTGTTGTTGTTTTTTTCCCAGGGGTTCCCTGTTGGTTTTTTGTTTTCTGTGTTTTTTTTTGTTTTGTTTCCTTCATTGTCTTTTGTCTCGTGCCGTCTGTCCTGTGCTGTTTTTGTTGTTCCCCCGCCTCCCTCCCGTGTTCGTATCGTATCGTTGGGTGATGAAACGTAGAGGGGAGGTACTGTGAGGTTGTGTGTTTTTTGTCTTTTGTCTTACCTCCCCCTTGTGTTCTCCAGTCGTCATTACGCCTCTTTTCCCTCAGCTGTTACTTGTCATTTCATCCTGTCACACACACACACGCACACGCACACGCGCGCGCGCACACACACACACACACACACACACACACACAGTCTGTATATATTCTGGTTCAGCACTCCACACACTCACTGGTTCATTGTTTGATGTTTCATGGTTCTCCTCGACGTCTCCCTGTTGTCTTTTGAGTTCGTTGTAAGTTTGCTGCTGCGTCATCTTTTTGTTTTAGTTTTTGTAATAAATATTCTCATTTTTGCTAAAACTTTATTTCCGTCTGGATTTGGGTTCATTCCTCAGTTGTAACCATAACACCAACTGCCAACATGAGTATTGTTGCTGACCATGTCCATCCCTTTATGACCACAGTGTACCATCTTCTGATGGCTGCTTCCAGCTCCATGTCATCAGAGTTGTAAAGTAACTAAGTACAAATACTTCRTTACTGTACTTAAGTAGAATTTTTGGGTATCTGTACTTTACTTGAGTAATTATTTTTCAGCGTACTTTYTATTTTTACTCATTACATTTTACACAATTATCTGTACTTTCTACTCACTACATTTTTTTTAAAAGGTAAGAAGTAGAAAGTCGTTACTCCTATTTTATTCTAAGTTGTTATTACTTTAAAAAATACTATCCTGATAAATTGTGTCTCCTGATAGAGTGAATTTAATTGTGGTTGGAGAAGAAGTATAAATATATACCATTCTGACACCTTATTAGCTTCTACACAGCTGCACGCTGTTAGAAAAAATATTTTTTGAGAAGTCACCTCCCAGTAAATGTCATTGTGGAAAATCTAACTGCTCACTTTTACTCAGTACTTTTACTTTTAATGCTTAAGTAGATTTTGTGTCAGAAACGTAATTTGAAACTCAAGTACAAAAATATCAGATACTTTAAGACTTTTACTCAAGCGATATTTTTAGAGAAGACTTTAACTTTTACCAAAGTATTTTTATGATAAGATACTTGTACTTTTACTCAAGTAATATTTTTAGAGAAGACTTTAACTTTTACCAAAGTATTTTTATGATAAGATACTTGTACTTTTACTGAAGTATCACTTTGAGGTACTTTATACAACCCTGCATGTCATAAAGCATGAATCATCTCAGACTGGTTTCTTGAACACAACAATGAGTTCACTGTACTCGAATGGCCTCCACAGTCACCAGTTCTCAGTCCAATAGAGCAGAGGTTATCAAACTTTTTGGGTCTGAGGACCCCTTACAAGGGTGAAAATTTTCCAGGGACCCCCTCATAAACACCATGCTGTTTTAAAAATAATTGTAATGTAACAAAATACAAATACTTTGTTACTGTACTCAAGTAGAAATTTTGGGTATCTGTACTTTAATTAAGTAATTATTTTTCAGCATAATTTTTACTTCTACTCCTACATTTTTACACAATTATCTGTACTTTCTACTTACATATTTTAAAAAGGTAAGAAGTGGAAACTTGTTTCTCCTATTTCATTTTGACTCGTTATTGTTAAAAAAAATATTATCCTGAAAAATTGTGGCTCCTGGATAGAATGAATTTAATTGTGGTTGGATTTTAAGTATAAATAGATACMATTCTGATACTGTAGCAAGTTTGTAGATAATTCATCAAAGCTGCACGCCATTAGAATAAATATTTTCAAGAGGTCACCTCCCAATAAATGTATTTTGGAAAATCTAACCATTCATTTTTACTCAATACTTTTACTTTTAATACTTAAGTACATTTTATGTCAGAAATTTACTTTTAATACTTAAATACATTTAAGTCAGAAATTTACTTTAAAGTACAAAATAAATCAGATAAGACTTTTACTCAAGTAATATTATTGGAGGAGACTTTAACTTTTGCTAAAGTAATTTTATGATAAGATACTTGTACTTTTGTTCAAGTATCACTTTCAGGTACTTTATACAACACTGCCTAAATGGGAATATTATTTTTTTGTTTGGTTTAGTATGTATGTTTTACCAGTGCATTTTCCCCCATATGCATTTTTAAAAATGAAAACCAAATAAACAATTCATTGACATTTTTTGAGGACCCCTAAAATAGGGCTTGCAGACCCCTAGGGGTCCTGGGACCCCAGTTTGAGAACCTCTGCAATAGAGTACCTTTGGGATGTGGTGAAACAGGAGATTCGCATCATGAATGTGCAGCTGACAAATCTACAGCAACTGTGTGATGTTATCATGTCAATATGGACCAGACTCTCTGAGGAATGTTTCCAGAACCTTGTTGAATCTATGCCACGAAGAATTGAGGCAGTTCTGAAGGCAAAAGGGGGTCCAACCCGTTACTAGCGTGGTGTACCTAATAAAGTGGCCGGTGAGTGTACATTGCTGTATATATTTGTGTATCCGTGGATGAATATATTATACATACAGTTAGGTCCATATACATATATTTGGACACTGACACAAATTTTGTCTTTTTACCTGTTTACTGAAACATATTCAAGTTATATTTATATAACGTACATGGACATAAATCCAGACATTCAGCTTTCATTTGAGGTTATCCACATTAAAATTGGATGAAGGGTTTAGGACAGTGGTTCCCAAACTTTTTAGACTTGTGTACCCCCAAAATACACCAGAAACTCACCCAAATTAGCAAATTCCATGAGATTTTGCATTTTTTACTGGATTATATTAGTGTCAAATCCATGATTGCAGAAATCATAGGGACCTACATATCCCAGTCCTGTTTTTATTTTTTATACACCTGGGAAATATTTCTACGTACCCTCTCTAATATGTGTACCCCTGGTTGGGAATCACTGTCTTAAATTACCATTCAGGATAGTCAAAGTGTAGTTGTTCCCAGTCAAAACTCATTTATAGCCATCTAGAATGTAATTACAGATAGTCAGACGAAACCGATTTTATGCTAAGGTGGCTTGCCATACTCGGTGCAACAGAGACCTGACAGACACATTTAGCTACCAATGAGATCTGAGCTCTCGTCAGGTTTTCTGGCAGGAACCGCCAATCACAGCAGGCCGCTCCTCCCACGTTGTTCTAGTAGCGTCAACATGGTGTTGATTAGCCGAGGTAGATTTAACGTGGCGTAACATTAAATCTGGGATTTATTAGGTTACGGTTTTAGCAAGTACGTCACAGAAAGTGGAATCTATCTGTAGAAGAGTCGTCAGAAGCTTATTAGAAAATGGTAAGATAAGAATTTCAAACTAAGCTAACCGTGATAGCTAGTAGATGCTAGCTTGCGATAGTAAACAGCTATAACTTATGAAATAAACACGTGTTGTAATGTTTGAGCGTTCTGTTAGTGATTTTATGGTGTTAATTAATACAAGAAGAGGACCAATAAGTGACTTTGTTTATCTGCTGTGATGTAGAAAAATTAGTGTTGTCTCCTTTTCAACATTTACCCGTTATTATTTATTTTTTTTAATTACTAAATGCTTCCATGAGTGGGTTTTTAATGATTGTTTGGGTATGACTCTGGGAAGATTTCAATACTTATTACCTTCAATATTTGAGTAATATTGCTTATTTGTTACTGTCGATGTACTTAATAATTTTATATAACAATTAAATACATTTGTCACCCTAGGTAAAAAAGGACACAAATACATTTTCAGACTGTAAATGATCATAACAACTTTTATTTAAAGAAAAAAAAACATGCTCAATAAATAAACTGATGGAACAAAATGATCATACGCACTCAAGTTCAAGCACCAATTGTGTTGAATTTTAGTTAGACAAATGGTTATAAAGATACATATTTAGACTCTTGAACAGTTTTTGCTTAACAACAGTTCTGCACAATCATTGCAAATCAAAAAATTAAATTAGCAGTTACAGGATGCTGATGCAATATTCAGATTTTTTTTTGAAAAAAGTCTTCTTTTATTACAAATATAATTTCCAATTCCTGTAAAACATCTCACTTACAAAGGGCTACAGTGTGAAAGTTTCTTTTCCCCAAAACTTAATCGGTAGTTTGACATTATTTTGTTTTGCAAACTTACAGTTTAACGTGTCTCCTATCTTTATCTGTACCAAAGTGACAATTTTGGAACATGGTATTTCAGTGAACATCTGATAATCAGTGGAAAAACCAACCAAACAAACAAACAACCAAACAAACAAACAAACAAACAAACAAAGAACAAAACAAATATGTACTGTATTTTGTAACTATAAAGCTAAAAAAAACCTGTTACATCCGAATGTCCTGCTTGTGGAATGATAAAACAACATAACTTACATACATTTGGGCGGCTGTGGCTGAGGAGAATCATTCCTCGAATGGAAGAGTTGCCGGTTCGATTCCACCACTGTTCTGTCACACTCACATGTCAAAGTGTCCTTGGACAGGAAGCTGAATCCCCGTGCCTCTGATATGTGTCCCATCCATGTATGGATGTGATTTAAAGCACTGATTAGTCTCTTAGATTGATTTTTCTGCCGTAGGATTCTGCACCTCCTTGAGGTTGGTCCTTTTTGGGTGGGAAACACAAAAAGCAGGGGAAACTTTAAATATAGTATATCTACAACAATAAGTTTTGATATGATTGAGTTTTCTTGTTCAAAACAAACTGATTATTGTGTAGTGTGGATGATTAGTCATGTAACATACCTGACAGTTACTGTTTGGAAGAGCTCGTCTTGGTTTCTCCCAAGGTAAAGCAGACAAAAGATGACAGTATCTCACCTTCCCTCAACACTCTGTGAAAACATTAAAAAGTGCAAATTCAATTTAAAGATGTCTCAAGAGTTAAGTGAAAACATATACAGTTTAAGATGAAAGTGTTTATAATCAGATTTCATCAAATCTAATTTTAAACATTTCACTGTTTATTTGTTAAATTAATAGCAAGAAAGTGGTTGTTTAGTGGTTGACAACAGAAATGTTTCCAACATATTTAATCAAGGGAAGAGTCTTTATTGCATCCAGAAAGTATTCACAACACTTACCTTTTTCCACATTTTATTATTAGTGTTAAATTTTGAGGAAATAGATTAATTTAATACAATTTGGAATTGGGTCGACATAAGGATTAATCATTCGGTTCAATTCGATTCGATCTGCTCTTAAATATTGAAAATGGTTCAACTGTGTTGCAAAGTACAATATCACTTTTTTCTCTTCACCATAAGGACAAACTTTTATATTAAACTGTTAAATCTTGAAGGAAAACTGTCACAAGTTTAAAAGGTTTTAAATTAAAACGGACTTGCAGGTGACAGTGTTGTTGGATGTAGGGATGTCCCGATACCACTTTTTCACTTCCGATACGATACCGAWATTACAACTTTGAGAAATGTCCGATACCGATATTGACCGATACCGATATTGACCCGTTACTGTAACAGTGCAAGTCACACACTTTTACCTATTTTGTAGTGTAAAATCTTAGAAAAGTCTTGATCAGGTCAAACAGTGAAAAAGAGTAGGTATGAGAAAAACTGACCCATTTATTTTAAACCAATTGATCACATAGGCCAACATTTTAAACTGAAAAACATTCTACAGTTTAATAAATAAAATAAATTACAATACCCTGAAA
>NW_013953018.1:142303-143983 GCF_001266775.1 Austrofundulus limnaeus | reverse complement strand
TGGAACGGACTGCTAATATCGGAGCGCTGATATCGGACATTTTTTATGCAGTCCGATAAAATCCGATACTCGTTTTTTGGCTGATATTGGACCGATATCCGATATCGATATCGGATCGGGACACCCCTAGTTGGATGCATTCATTTTTAAGTAATTAATTTTCTTGATAAAGAAAATAAGTAGTGAAAAGGTGGGCTAATATAAATATACTTCTGCGCACTCCTTTTGAGTGTATGAAAATTGCATATTTGTAATGTTTCTGTTAGCTTCTGTTATGTCCAATATAACCTATTAAAACTTGTTACATATACCTTATTAAAACAAATAATACAACTACAACATTTCATCTGTGGATTTCATTAAGACGTTTCTTAAAGTTTAAAAATAATAATAATATTGGTAACAAAACTAAATGATTTTGTTATAATGTCATCTTTAACACATTTATACATGCTGTGGAGAACAGTTTCAGTCAGATGTTTACATTCTGTTGCTTCGTTTCCTGCTACCACGTAGGAGCACAAATCTTTGCAAACAAAAGTCACATGGTCTCTGTTATCTTTAAGTTCTGCTGAGAGTCGGCTGGTAACGTTAGTGATTCCTCAGTTTCTTTTGTTTTGATCCAGACAACTTGTTATCGAAAGCTAACGTTAGCACTGAACGTCTACAGGATGTAGACTTACGGCAAGCCTGGAGTGACAAAATATAGAAACGCGTTTCAGACGTGCATACAAGACGCCATGGGGAGGAATTGATCTCGTGCCCTGTGAATCGATTTTCCCAAATTTAAATGAAATCAAACGAAGATCGACTAAATAAATTTTTTTACCCAGCCCTACTAAACACTTGGGTTGGGCAATATTGCCAAAAAACATTAATCACGATTAATTAGGCGATAACGATTAATTTGACGATTAATCCCCTGGAGTCCCTGGACACCCGTTAGTCACATGACCAATTTAGTGGGAAAGATTCTTCATAAAAAATCTGTTCCAAATTGTGTCAAAATTGCGGACTTCTTCAGGCTGTACATCAAATTTAAAATTGTGTTGATAGATAAATTAATTACACAACTTTTTTCGTCATATTTGAAGCAGAGAGGAGCACCGAGCGGACTGACTGACATTAATCGTATTAATCGTCAAGTGCCAAAAAAAATCGATTAACTTTTTTCTGACGATTAATCGCACACATATGATTATGCCCAACCCTACTAAACACCACAATTAATTGTGAGGGCCCTACATGTCAATGTTTGTCAATACACAGGGCTCTAGACTAACTTTTTGCACTGGTGCGCCAAACATTTTTTCTTTGGTGCACCCAAATTTTCAACCACGCTGCATTTAACATCAGAGTTTTACAGGTTATTTTTTGAAATCACTGTTCATTAAGGCAACATTAACTCAAAAATAATTAGTTAACAATCTAGTAAACATAAAGTTATTTATTTGAACCAGAATTATAGACATTTATCTTACTGAGAAGTATTTAAAGTGATTCTATAAAATTCTAAGTGCAAATTTTTAAGGGCTGAACGTCTTATAAACATCTTAAACATTTCATGGTTAAGATTTTTTTAGACACGTGCCCCTCAGATGGACAACTATGGATCTTTGGCCTTGGATAAACCAGAATGATGAAAAGAGAATAATGATTAATAACAGAAATATTACTGAT
>NW_013953018.1:129782-139918 GCF_001266775.1 Austrofundulus limnaeus | reverse complement strand
CCAGAGGACCTATACAATTTTTTTCCTTTTGATTTTTTATCTGGATTACTGAGATGCATCAGGACATTTATAGAACATGGAAACTTTTTTTCAGCGGGCGACCGCTCCCCCTTCTCCTCGAACGATTGGTTGAACCAGTGAGACCGGACATTTTATTTAGTCACACTGTTAGGAAATCAGGTTGCTCTCTAGAGCCCTGATACAATATTGTTAATATTGCCCAGCCCTAAGGGCCGTACATACTTGCACACATCCAGGCTAAAGGCCTTTGCATTCTCCATCCAAACTTCTAAAATCATCTCTCATTGTTGCAGTTACTTGATGGGAATCACATAACTCTGCTCGTAGCTTTGAATCTGATGCCCCATCTTGTCACAATCCATCAGGAGAACTTTTTACACCCCTCCACACAAGAACTTACTGAGACGTTGGTCAGAAGTTCGTGGCCATGTTTGTTTATGCTGACAGCCATCAGACGCTACATTTTGCTTCAACCACTTGCTTCCAAAAAAAGAAAAGAAAAAATTTACTCGTTCCAGAAGCTGACTGTTGTACCCAGAAGCAGTCATTTATAAAGATAGTCAAATGGCCAAATACTCATAAATGGAGATTTAAAAAAAAGACGTTTTGTATGGAGAAATTCATCTGCAGAAAAGTTCGGAGCAAGTTTTTTTCTTTCTTCTGGAGTGCAGACTCCAGTGGAAGGAACCCCATGGAGTGACGTATCCCGCAGCGGGAGGGGGTTTCCCAGGAACACAGCTCAGTGTGTCTCAGGAGCTATGAAAGTTGCGTGTGAAAATGAACGCCGTACAATAGGGCTGCAACTAACGATTATTTTAAAAATCGATTAATCATTGCAGCCCTACCATACAACCACATTCTGACTGTTAGGCTTCGGCTGGAGTATGTGGAGACTTTAAGCATCCCAACAGAACCGCCCTYCCTCCTTATCAAATCCTCCTTACCCACCGCACACCCATGGAAGTTGTTCGCCAGGCTTAGCAAGTTTTCTGGAGGAAACCCTGTATGTAAACATTTATATAATATATGTATTTAAATACATTTCTTTCAGCCTCATCGAAAGAAGAAATCATTCATTAAAAAGAAGGAAGCTGTGACCTTTCACCTTGTCCACAGAAGTCAGAGGGACCCTCTGGCTGCAGATGAGAAAGCTCCTCAACATGTTCTCCTGCAGGCCACAAAGGTACAGATTACTGCTGCTAATAGATAAATAAATATAAATATGTATTCACTTAAAGTGCTTGTGATGTCATGTTTTTGTAATACATATGAATGCATTTTTAGAAAGAGGACATTAATAAAACATTGCAAAATAAATTTTATGTTGCTGAGATGAACAGTTGTTGAGATATTTTCCAGTGAAGTAACAGGAAGTGATGTCAAAGGGGAACGTCGGCATTTAAACAGAGCGTTGCTACAACAGCTAACAACACAGACTGTAGAGAAGAATCTGGTGTTTAAGATTATTTTGAGTCACTATCAGAGAGAGATGAAGAAGAGTCAGAGTTCAAATAGTATTTTTTTTTCAGTAAACAAAGACCAAGGAGCTTTCTTTGTTAAAGAGTTCCCCTTTGATGTCACTTCCTGTTTCACTTTGGCTGAGTGAAGTTCAAAAGAAAATRTGCCAGTTATGGGACAAAATGGGTTAAATCGTGTGTATTATTCCAACTTTCTCAAATATAAAGATGTTTTCTTTTTGCATTTGAAGACTATGATGTCAGACACTAATTTTCTTTAAATTGATCTAAAGAAAGATCAGCTCTCTACATCTGATTTTGAAAGTATCACTGTGGCCATGTTTCCCTTTGTTGTCCAGGTGGAAGCAGAGAAGCGACGTGAAGAACAGAGAAAGTTTGGTGTTTTCTTTGATGATGATTACGACTACCTGCAGCACCTCAAAGAGTCATTGGGTTCCTCAGAACTGGTTGCAGCTGAACCCTCGTATCTGGACGAGGGATCCTTTCAGCTTAGAGATGAAAAGGACGAGGTGCAGACAATCGTGAGCACGGAGGTTCATGTGAGTTAACTTCAACAATAATTCCTCTCATGAAAATAAGACTGAATATTTTACGTTAAGTGACATGTCTGATGTTCAGTTTATACAGCTGATCAACAAGTTGATAGTAGGCATGGGTCGGTATGAAATGAAGGTATGATAACCTTGGGCAAAAATATCACGGTTTCGCAGTATGACGGTATTATAATTACAGCTCTAAAAATTTTGTTTTGAAATTTGTGTTTAAAAACAAAAAGAAAATAACTTTTCTATTATCATATTCAACTTTAATTATCTTTGGAAGCTGTTTTTAGATCTCAGAGGTGTTATGCTGAAATTTTATTTACCTGTGTGCATCTGTACTTATGATTTTTAGCACCTAATGCAATTAGTTTATCCTGGTAAAGTTTACATCTCATAGGATAACTGCTTTTCTATTGCTTTATCAGTTAAGACAAATCAGTGTATATGACATCTTTTTATTGAAGTAATGTATCACATTGAGAGTTTTTATTGTGTTTTAAATTTCAAAAGGGTTTTTGATGTAAAGATTATATAATTATATGCACACAGAAACAAGAAATAGCAACTATGAATGCGTGTTTATGAAACGCTGTTCAGTTAATAAGCTGATCGGCTAAAGGAGGCATTCAGTTTTATCACCTTTCACTTAAAACTTACCAAATACACAATCTGTGATCAGCGCATTAAGCCACAGCAACACAGTGAAATGTTTCACAATCTGATGCTAAAGTTAGCTCGTTCAAAGATAGCATAACTTTACCTGGAGCTGCGATCATGTTAGATGCCTCCACAGTCCACATTGCTGTCATCTTTACAGCATCCTAAGTTTTTTCATATAGCTGGATGGATGGATTTCATACCACGGTATACCTTGAAACCGGTATTCGGCCCATGCCTAGTTGATAGTGAAGCTGAAATTTATGATGCTGTGAACTTTTGATGAAGTTGTGATTTAAAAAAATCTAAAGCATGCAAAAAGCTCTTAACTGGTTCTTGTTTTATTTGATGAACAGGAAGCTACAATCCACTTACCTTCTTCAGTGTTTGCGTCAGAGTTTGAAGAAGAGGTTGGACTTCTGAATAAAGCGGCACCTGTTTCAGGTAAATTAGTTCAGAGAGAATCTGGTAGTTTTTGACACCAGATGTTATCATGAGTAGGCCTGTCACAATAAACAATAAATCAATTAATTGTATGATAAATTAAAATGCAGACAATAATTTCATTTGCCTKCTTTTTTCCTTCATGTCTCCCTTTTTTTACTTCTTAGCGTAGAGAGCAGTGAACTCTGGTGTCAGGTATTTGCCAGGTGCATGGTCTCCTAACCTGTAGCATTAAAGCCCTGTGAACAGGCATTTAACCAGAGGAGAATCTTCCATTTTCTGACACCTTCATGCAGACAGTGACGCCTTGGGATTGCTAACAGTTCTTTTTTTCTTTTTACACTATTTAAATTTTAATGTAAACTTCAGTAAACAGGGGTTGTTATATCATTATATTAGTTTAAACTGGTCTCCAACAATATTATCATTTATCGCAATAATTTCCGAGACAATTTATTGTCCAGTAAAATTAGTTATCGTGACAGGCCCAATCATGAGCAGATTTTTGGAATGATATTTGAAAACCAGCAGTACTTTTTTAAGGCTGCACACTTAGTGTTTATTTATAGGGATGCACGCTATATTGGCAATAACATCGTTATCGGCCGATATTGGTCATTTTTTTTAGAATATCTGCATCGATCCGATATGTAAAACTGGGCCGATATTAACGTCCGAAATGGATTTCCCACTTTTTATCTTTGCATTTCTGTTTTGGGAGGGGAGACGGTTGGTTGAGCAGCATCTGGTTGATCATGATGGTGATATTGACGCTGCGCAGCCAGGAATAACTGAAGTAGGGAGCCATGTCAGAAGTCTGGTTGTTTATTTGTGGTATCAAAAAAGACCCAAGTGTGTTTGTGCAAATATGTATAACATAATTTGTGTGTTTGTGTAAATAAATATCGGTTATTGGCCATAACAGCAATAATTATGTCGGACATTGATATCGACTGAAATTTTCATATCGGTGCATCCCTATTTATTTATTAATAAATACCAACTGTGTTTATTAAGGATCCCCATTCTTTGTAGTGAGTTGGTAGGAGAGAAACATAAAGGGTGATTAAGGGTTTCTGACCTACACTACACTTTTTAACCTGTTGGTGCACCAGATCAGATATACTGATCAATAAATATTCACCCGTTTTAATCAGACTCATATTTACCAAAGTGTGAGATCATATAAAATGCAGGGAACTCTTATCTCAGGCCAAAATACTCAAAGATGAGGAACCAGCTTTGTCTTTTATGGTAATTTATTACAAAAATACAGCAAGAATCAATTTCATTGAGTCCAGTGGAAAAAACAAGTGCTGGTACTATTGGACAGAAACATACGTAATGTTTTGATATAGATCAATCTATAGATCTAGAGTTTTATTACAGTGAAATGACAAAGAACAAAGTCAGTTCTAAATCAAGTCCACAAGAGTCACACTCATCACTGTTTTTGTTGTCCAAGTTTCTTAGAGCTCATAGTACCTAATTATTTTTACTCTGTTACATTTACTTGAGTAACATTTAGGGGGAAAAATGTACTTTTCGAAGTAGTTTTACTGCATCATACTTTTTACTTTTACTTGGGTAATACTATGAAGTATCACTTATTTATTGAGTAAAACATCTGGATACTCCACAGGCTATACTTCACTAAAAGATGAACAAATCTGTTTTAATCAAATCTGCACCTGATACATGTTTCAAAACCAACGTTGCGTGAAAATGTGTGTAAATATACGCACACTTTTCACCTGCCACGAGAATGTGCGGCAGCCACGCAAAGGTTTTCAGTTGACAGTTTTAACCCACAAAGTCATGAATCTGACCGGAATCGACAGAAATATTACGTTCTYCTGTTTTCTGGATGTAAGGAGCATCTGAACACGATGTTAAAAGTTTTTTTTTTTTAGTTTGAGCTTTGCTTGTTTAAACTCTTAACGATCATGAAACTGATCGCCGGGACTGAAAATCATTTAACCTCAGACAAGAAAATAGATCAGCCTAAAAAAGATCAAAAGAACCTCAGTCCAGTCTGTAAACTTTAAAGATTTTATATTGTTGTCACATAGTTGGAAACACACACAGAGCGCAGGCCTGCGAGACACACACAACTGAGGAGAATAAAATGTGTGAATTTTCTTAGAAACGTTTTAATTCTCACTGAAAAAAAAACTGTCAACTCAGCAGATTAATTCAGAACAGCTCAGCTGTGATGATTCCTCAGCTCCACAAGATGCAAACAATAGATTTGTTGCTGCGTAAAGTTGTGCGTAATTTATGGATCAATGTTGGCTGTTGTGCAGGTTGATATCACCACAAGAAGAATTGAGAACAGCGTGGTTTTTTTGTGTTTGTTTTGTTTTATTTTTGTTTTTTTGTATCACACTGAACAAATTACAATCAGGTATTTTACTGTAGTTCTGAGCAGAGTCATGCAGCTGAATGAGAGAATTCATGATTCTAAAATATAAATCACACAGCAGCAGAAACGCTGCGACTCGTTTCTTCACATCAACTATTTCATAAATATTTTTCTAATTTCTACCAAACTCATAAGTTTCTCTGTTTACAGTCATTTATTAAAGACGTGTAAAGGTAGAAATGTCTCTCAGCCACGTACACACACACACACACACACACACACACACACCTTTGTTTGGCAAACACAGTTTTGCACTCCACTACTTATTTAGACAGTTTTCTCACTCTTTCTCCATTTATTGTATAATTTTCCTGCATCTAAAAATAATTTCTGATCCCACAGAGAGGACAATCTGAGGAGAATCTCACACGCTGGACACATTTACATCTATTTTACAGATTTAAATGGAGGCGTGTCAGGGGGGAGGTGTCTCAGGTGCGCTCAGTTCCACATTCATTGGGACTTATAAAGGAAAGGTGCACAGGAACCTGCGTGYGCAGTTTTATACATCAGAATTTTTTTGTGCAGTGCACTTTGCTAAATTTGTACCTACGCCAACTTTTAGTATGAAAGCTGCGCACTCCTTTATGTGTGAGGCCCCTGGTGCCACACTCTAATCAGCTAATTAACTCAAACCACCTGCAAAGGCCTTTAAATGGTCACAGCCTAGTTCTGTAGGCGACACAATCATGAGGAAGACTGCTGACTTGACAGTTGTCCAAAAGAAGACCACTGACACCTTGAACAAGGAGGGCAGGACACAAAAGGTCATTGCTGAAGAAAAAAGTGTACAGGCATAATAACCTCACCCTGGAGTGGAGTGTGAAACAAAACACATTCAAAAATGTGGGAGAGATTCACAAAGAGTGGACTGATTTTATGACCAGCACTATGTGGGTCTAAACTTTGGCTGGTTTTGCACACGTTTGTCTTGTCTTTTGTGATGCTACTGAAATGACCATTTCTTCTAGGTGTCACCAAGTTTTTGTGAGTACTTCCTCACTGTGCGTGTGTTTTCTTGCAGGACCCCGATTAGACATGGACCCTGACATTGTAGCTGCTCTCGATGACGACTTTGACTGTGATGACCCAGACAACATTCTGGAGGATGACTTTATTGTGAAAGCAAATTGTGTAGATGGAGGCTTGGATGCAGAGTAAGACCAGAAATATGAAAGTTATGGAAGTTCTCATTATTTTTATTTTTACCTCAGGTCTTGATGAATCAACCAATTTTTTATTGTTTTTGACTCCTCAAAGGGTTTTAGTGGAAAACATTTTTTAAACTATACAGTGGCTTGCAAAACTATTCATACCCCTTGAATTTTTCCACATTTTATCACATTGCATCTACAAACATAAATACACTGCTCTTAAAATTAAAGGGAACACTACAATAACATCCAGTTAATTAAATATTCTCATTGACAGTATTATTATTACAGTGGAATTCATTGAGAAGAAAATATCACAAAAAGTATAGATGTAAATCAAAATTATTACACCATGGACATTTGGTTTGGTTTACTTATTTGCACTCACAAAAGAGGGAAAAGAAAGAAATAGAAAACTTTAAAAATACAAGAAAATACAAAGATAAAACAAAATGTGCAGGAGAGGTTAAAAAAACCTAAATGGGCTGACACCCCCCACCCAAATAAATGAATTTTAACAATTAAATAAAATAAATCAATTAAACCTACATAATCACAGTTCTTAAGCTGAACAGAAACAATATTAAACTCACACAATTCAAAAAAGATAAACAAATAATAAAAATTCAAAGCTTTCTTCCAACATTTTTTTAAATACAGATAAAGTTGAACATGTTAAAGCTGTTTGATTCAAACTATTCCACAACTCAACACCTTGATGTACAACAGAAAATCCAGCAACTGTCGTTCTACACTATGCAACATGTAACTTGTGCCTTCTTCTTGTGGAATATGAATGATAATCAGAATTAAAGTCAAAATAATTATGAAAATGCTTTGGTAAAGATAATGGAGAGCATATAACTTTATACATAAAAATTGGTATTTATTTACTTTATATATTGATAATATGTGTAACTTTTTAAACAGAGGTAGAGATGGAGCTAAATACAGTGAGTTACTTGCAATTCAAACAAGAGATTTTTGAAGTAAATGAATTGTTATGAGATGTGATGGATAAGTACTAGCCCAGATTAAATTACAATAAGAGATGAAAGGATAGATTAAACTGTAATACAAAATTAGTAAAGTATGTAATTTTAAGCAAGGTTTAACCTTTTTTATAATTCCTAGAGATTTTGAAATCTTTTTGCGTACAAATTCACAATGATTTTTAAAGCAAAGTCTATCATCAATATTGACACCTACAAACTTTGCCGATGAGACATTAGAAGACATTAGAGGTCTGARTTTGGATTCATACTCAATTTGAAAGTGGGAAATAATGTGACAGGCTGATTTAAAGACAGTGAATATTCCTCAAGACAAGTCTAAATGAGGCTCAGTGGTAGGGATGGGTGATATCTTATCGTGTGCGATATACAGTATCATCAAAAAAATTCACCATGGTAATAATTTTTTTGTTTACTCAGAGTGGACGTCGACCCGCGGAGCATGTGCTAAAGTAGTAAAACTAAAAATCTATCATAATGACTCTCAGCCTGCAAAAAAGCAGTCAGTCATCTAAAAACTCTTTAGAGTTCAACAATATGTTAAAAAAGGCAATAGGAGGGGCAGCTGCAATTTGTTGGACCCACAGAAAAACACAACTCCTCCATCTCCTCTCTGTCCCAGCCAGGCTGCAGGCAGCGGGGCTCGTTTCTCTCCACACACACAACTAGCTTCCCCTGAACATTAACCCTTTAGGTCACAGATATTGTAGCTTTATCTCTAAGAGCAGCAAAACAAATTATTTTCAGTGATTRGTTAAAAAGTCTTTTCTTATAGTTTTATTTTTTTATGGCATTACTGATATTTTAAAAGGGTTAGAGTTCTTCTGAGATTTTACAAAGATAATGATTAGTGCAAGAGGATGTGATTTGAAGGTTTTATTAAGGCTGAAACGTTTCGTCGAATAATTCGAGTAATTCGATAACAAAAAATTCTCGAGGCAAATTTCTCTGCCTCGAAGCTTCATAAAAAATACATACTGTTATAATCAGCGCACTTTCATCCGCCCGGAATGTTACTTGTGTAACACACAATGCTACGATGTTGGCGTTTCCGCTAACAGTTAAGGCTCCCACATACTCAAGTGCACACGGTCCGAGGAGGTCCGAGCGGACTCGAGCACACTTATATGGTTGGCCTAGGGTACAAATACACCTCGCTGCAGCCAAAGCGGATGTCTGCCGGACTGGACCGCGCAGAGATAATTTTTTTTCACGTCCGCGTATGCATACTCAGTGTCGCACAATAAACAGCCCGGTGAGAAAAAGGACCTCGGACTGTCGACGCATCACGCACGTATGCTTGCTAAGCACTATATTTAGCTTTAGAAGAAGACGAAGAGTGCCGAAACGAAGCGCTCAGAAAACAAATTATAAAAAGCATGGGAACATTTAAAACTAAACAGAAAAGACGACAACAAGCAATGCTCTGCACATCCTCGGTGTCTCTGCATCGGAACAAAAACAGCGGCTGCATGACCCGAACGCATCCGAGGTACAACAGGTACTATATTTGTTACTTTCGCTTTGGTTACCTAAATCTGTGATAATCTGTCAGGTTACAGATGTACAAAGAGGAGGTATATTTAAGCTAACGTTATCTGTGCTGACTAATCATGGTGACCTGGCAGGGTTTTATTAAACAGTGTGTAAGCTGTGTGATTAAAAACACTTACTGTAAGTTTGCCAGATAAAAATAAAAACACAACAGATCGACAGCTTGAGCTGAAACACTTATTTGTTGATATGCTTTTATCTTAGTTTGAAAGATACTTGGAGTAAATATTTCAAGTTTAAAGGTATGTACAGAAGATAATTGGATTTTTTTATTATTTGCTCCTGCTTTTTATGATTTTAGCCTTCATTACTACTGTCATATTTGTTTAAGCAGTCAAGACTAAATCTTTTATTGCCTAAATGGGAGCCCTGCATCAACCTAATAACAGTCTTAAAATATTTTTTTGTTACAATTAACAAGTGAACTCTACAAAACTCAATATTAACCATTTTACTTATTAAATTTCTAACAAAAAAAAGAGACATTCCATTTTCCAGTCCATAATAAATTTACAGCATTTAGATTTTTCAGTGATGGTTAAAAGGATTCAGTGACAGAGTGCTTTTAATTAATGCCTCCTTAAATCTTACATTCATAAATACAAACAAGTGGAGCTTAAAATGCATTAATTAATACAACTGGTGTAATTTGACTTTGATTGCAGCAGGGTCATCAGCAGATGTATATTGCCCCTTCACAATATTAAATAATTGTATTTCTCATAAAATAAGCTTAATTAATTACTGCAGAACATGACAAATTTTTTTCATATCCGATTACTTGATTAACTGTCAGAATAATCGATAGATTAATCAATTACTAAAATAATCGTTAGCTGCAGCCCTAG
>NW_013953018.1:115789-128188 GCF_001266775.1 Austrofundulus limnaeus | reverse complement strand
TATATACACACACACACACACACACACACACTTAATTGTCACATTGTTACCTTGATAAAACCTTGAAATTATTGTGATAATTATTTTAGTATGTATCACCCATCCCTACTCGGTAGTGTTTGTGGCCTCCATGTCCCTGTTTGAATCCTCGACAATGCCTGGGAATGTTCCTGATGAAATGGCGGCTGTTCTCCTGAGGGCTCTCTTCCTAGACCTGGATTAGAGCATTAGTTAGCTCCTGAACAGTCTGTGGTATAATGTGGTGTTGGTGGATCGACCGAAACATGATGTCCTAGATGTGCTCAATTGGATTCAGGTCTGGGGAATAGGAACACTGAAACACTGCAGCCACATGAGACCTAGCATTGTCATGCATAAGAAGGAACCCAGAGCCCACTGCACCAGCATATGGTCTCAAAATGGATGTGACTATCTCATCCTGGTACCTTGTGGCAGTCAGAGCTCCTCTGGTTAGCACATGGAGGGCCTGTGCGGCCATCCAAAGAMGTGCCTCCCCAAACCATGACTGACCCACCACCAAACCTGTCATGCTGGAGGATGTTTCAGGCAGCATTGGCTTTGAATCATGTATAATTTTCTTTCCACTTCACAATTATATACCACTTCATGTTGATCTTTCACATTAAAGTTCAGTGAAATATATTTATTTTTGTAGTTGTAATGTGACAAAATATGGAAAAGTTCAAGGGGTATGAATACTTTAGCAAGCCACTGTACAACTGACAATAATACAAAATGTGCAACTGTGGTTTCTTCATTTTTTGTCTTGCCTTTGTTTTTTTTAATTTTTATGTTTGGTTAAGCTATACAGACACTGGTGTGTCAAAGGTCCTACTATGGGAGTTTTTTATTTTTTGATTGATTTAACTATTAACTATGTATTATTATTTAATTGTTTCTTTGAATGTATGTACAATATGTATGATGTATTTGGAGTGGGAAATTATTGTTAATGGTGTTAAATTGACTTGGTTTTTCATTATACATACAAGTATGGTTACATTCTTTTCTTGTCTTGATGATAAAAGTCAACCGCATTGTTTTGCAATATTTAAAGTAATTCATCACTTAAGTTTTGGTTTGTGTCTAACATTTCAGAGGACACTATGATGATGATGATGATCAGTGGGAGGACACAGAAGAGGAAGGAAGCTTTGACTCAGATGGCAGTTTTTCAAGTGACAAGCATGTTGAAGAACAAGAGTCTCTTTTCATGAACGAAGAAACCAAGAGTCGCTTCACTGAGTACTCGATGTCTTCTTCTGTCATGAGGAGAAACGAGCAGCTTACCCTGCTGGATGACCGCTTTGAAAAGGTGAAATTATAGTAAACAACTTTCWACTCAGCTATTCTTAAAGTATTGCAAATATGAAAAAAGGCTGCAGCAGATTACAACAAGCTGGATGTAAAATTTATTTGACTTCAGGGCCCTCATATAAAAAAGGCATACACCCTTTTCCACACAGAATTTATAATGTATTAACAATGAATTAACCATATAAATGTGTGAAACCTCATGCCAATGTCATAGCGGGTGTACGCATGATTTGGTACTTTTGCTTTGTGTACTCTTGGGATGATCGAAGTATTGCCAATTTTCCTCATTTACAAGCTATGAAAGTCAGATTAACGTGGTTATATCACAATGGTAACAGTTTGGTGAACTGTCAGATATGCAATCCATTTAGTAATACTGTTCTTAATACAGGAAGAAGATGAGACAGAAAAATCAAACTGTAACATCTAATTATCATCACAGGGTTTTCCCCAGAAAACAAAGCCTGGTGTTATTGATTTTAATGCAAGAGGAATGGGTAGTACTGGATTTATCTAACAGACGAGCAATACAAGTTACCTTTTGAGTAATTTCAAGCAAGTTTCAGTAAGTTAGCTTATCTCAGCAGCACACAACGACAACAAACAGCAGTGGGTCTGATCAGTACGGTGGCTGACAGGTCCAAATGCTGCAAACTAAACACACTGCAAACAAAAAAAAAGATGCAAAAAAAATTGTCTATGTTGCAAACTTCAAAACAGACACAATCAACAAATGCAAAAAAAGACGCTGCAAAGACAAAAAATTATGCATTCTAAAAACTGACTGCATGTTAGAAGGATTRTGCAAGTTCAAAAACACAAAACGTAAGCGCTCCAACCCGGCCAGTCGAGGGACTCAAGTTGAGCACTATCAAACCCCCAGACAACCGTAAATTAAACTCTTTTTCTTTTAATAGAAGTTCATATTATTTATTTAACAAATTATTTTATTATTATGTATTATTTATTTGCTTCACTGCAAAGGGGCCAGGACGACTGATCGATTTACATGAAAGAACTAGACACCGCATAGCGGTAACACAATGACCCCACAATGCRTGTACCAGAACTCAGAAGTCTCTATTCCTACCAAATTCCATGCTGCTAGGTCAGGGCTCTGCAACCTTTACAATCAAAAGAGCCATTTCTGCTCCTCGGCTCACTAATAAAATGTATCCAGAGCTGCAAAATAAGCTACAACTGTGATTATCAACTGGTGGTTCGTGGGCCTTTTTCAAGACTTATTTGTGAACCTTTATGGCCAGTGGAGGTGACATAAACCAAAAAAATATATTGTGAATTTTATTATTTATTATTTTTACACTTCAGGACTGAAGGAAAATAAAACATGACACGAAAAATGCTGGCTATAGTTTATACAGAATTTCATAAAAACTAATACAGCTGAATTAGTCAGACATTTTTTGCCCCTAATTCTTATTATTATGTAGTCCTAAAGGTGTTTTAAGATAACCCTGATGGAGTTGAGAGAAAAATCATAGAAAGAATTTGGATTATTTAGGTAGACAACAGGCTAGCATGAGCTAACATGTTTTACTTTTTATATTAGTAGTATTGATCACATATTTGCATACAATTTATTAGTTTTATGAGAATAAAAAATAAAACAAAAAAATCTGTTATGTTTGGTCAAATGTTCAAAGAGCCACTGCATAGGGACCAAAGAGCCACAGGTTGCAGACCCCTGTGCTAGGTGCATTTCAAATGTTATTGCTTTAGGTGGGGGGTGGGTGCTCATTGGTGGGCCTGATGGATAGCCCCTCATCAAAGCTAAAAAACAAAATAAAACTGAAACTCCTATGTTGGGCTTGGGGGGCATTTATTTATAAAAATAAATAAATAAATAAATAGTACAAAAACAATACAAGACTTTTAGACACTTGTTTTATTCTGGTTGTCTTTATTCAGAGGGACTATTTAAAATTTGTGTTATTTTAAGTTTATTTTTTTAACTTTTAGTTTTGCAAAAACATTTTTTATATTTGTATGGTTTTTCTAATCCTAAATAAGTAGGGCAAATTAAAATGAGCACAAACCAAAGATAAAACTGCTGCACAATTTTGGGGGTGGGCCTAGCCCCTCTCGGCCACCCTCACTCGTTGCACCCCTGGTGATTGACAGGTGCTGTTCCACAGAGGAATGACRAGCTGAAGCCACAGCACCGCACATCTTTCTGTTGGACTGAGAGACAATCACAGCCTATATGTGGTTCTAGCTGGAACAATTTGTCTGCTGTTAATAACCTGTAGTTTAGACGTCCTCTCCAGCTGAGCTCTGTGCAGATCAGCTGGAGGCGCGTTATCGTGGTTCTGCTTCATCAGAGCCAAATAATTTTAAAAAAATCTGAAGCTGCTATGTTGAACAGTTTCTAAGTTATAAGGGTTTTTACATGTCTAGACACCCCCTCTTTGGATGGAGCCCCCTCCTCAAATATGGGGTCTATTGTAAAACCGTTGGCTGGTGCAGTGTAGGTCAGACTCTTCAACAGTCCTGCTAAATTTCATTTTGGTTAGTGCAGCATGACATTTATTAGGGATAAAGACTTCTGAGTTCTGGTGCATTGGTGTGTGCGGGGGTCATCATGTTACCACTATGCGGTATCTAGTTTTTAATGAGCTTGAACTGAAAATAAAACAGTGATGGTCTACCAACAGCACCTGTGTTGTTTCAGTTTTATGAACAGTTTGATGATGATGAGATTGGTGCTCTGGACAACGCCGAGCTGGAAGGCTTCATTGAACCGGACAGCAACCGCCTGGAGGAAGTCATAAAAGATTACTTCAAGGAAAAAGCCAATGAGTGAGATTTGTTTAAAAAAATAGTTTTTTTGTTTGTGATAAAACCGATATTGCTGTATGTTTGTTTTATTCAGATTAAATAGCAGTTTACTGATGCGTGTTGTGTTTGTCGCTCAGTGCCTTGAGGCAGTTTTTGGATCCCCAGAAACTGCCTGTTGTAAAGGAGGAGGAGGATGAGGAGGAAGAGGAGATGGAGACTGTTGTTATAAAGGAGGCTCCACAGGAGACTTGGGACTGTGAAACCATCATCAGTAAGTTTTATTTCCACTCGATGTCACATTCCATTTAATTTGTCAATGAAGTTGTAGGTTATGACGGAGTATTAGGGCCACACAACAAGATTTTTTTAAATTATTATTATTACGAGATTAAAGTCATAATTTTATGAGAAAAAAGTCATAATCTTACATGACGTGTCCATTTTCCGTTCCTCATTTCCTCCTATTTTTCCCCACACCTTCTGTGTACAGCCATGTCTTTGTGTTTATAAAGTAGTTTGTGATGACCTGGGTCACTGTTAGATTAATATGCTTTCATCCAAATTAGCTACGTGACTAAATCTGTCAATGCATCCATTAATTACAGTACGGTTTCAGTTTATAGTCGTTTGCATAATTTCCAAGTCCTGCTACTGATAATTTGATGCTAATGTGCTAAAAGATCAAGTATTTATTTATAGCAATACTAAACAACGACTTGACAAGTTGCTCAACATTCCTCATTTAATGCAGTGATAACGGCATGATTTATCATTTAAAGGCTAGAATATTAATGACTTTTTTCTCATAATATTTTGACTTTAATCTCGTAATATTTTGACTTTAATCTCGTAATATTATGACTTTAATCTCGTAATATTTTGACTTTAATCTCGTAATATTATGACTTTAATCTCGTAATATTACGACTTCAATCTCGCAATATTACGACTTCAATCTCGTAATATTACGACTTCAATCTCATAATATTATGACTTTAATCTCGTAATATTACGACGTTATTTTTATACGACTTTAATGTTGTAGTATTATGACTTTATTTTCGTAATTTAAAAAAATAAATGAATCTTGTTGTGGGTCCCTCACACTCCATCGTAGTAACTGCTGCTATTGACTTAAAAGTCTTTCTGTGGTTTTTCTCACTCACGTTTTTGACTTCACATTTTGAAGCATTGCAGATTGATAAAATCACAAAATCCTAGACGTAAAATCTTTTAAAGCTACAAGGTCAACATCTTTAAGGGGACAGTGTTAAAACTGCATATTTACTGCTTTAAAGCTGTAAATCAGATGAAATATATGACCCATCATATCGAAACGAGGATTAAGTCAAATTTGGTCAAAATGACCTTATTACATTTTAAGATTCCTGGTTTTAAAAACTACATTTTGATACCTGGGTCATTCTGATATCWTAAGTAAATCCATATACATGACTTAATTTGCCTTGTTGGTTATGATAATACTTAAATATTTGGTCTGAATCCTAATTTGATGTAATTTTAATGAGGAATTTTTGATGTCCTTATAAAGAGGAAACCTCAAATTATATTTGAATATTGAGATTTCCCAGCTGAAAAGAAACAAAAGTTTGCTAGCTCACAGGGAAAATCTTAAATATTTAAGGCATTTTTCCTCAAAATCAGTTTTTTTGTTGCTACTGTTCAAAAACTGCTTGAAATTTTTGTTTTATGATTATATTTCAGACAGTTCATTTAAATGATACATTGATACGGCACTTATTCATTATGTTTTGACAAAGATGCAATTTTTGCAAACATTTTAATCAAAACACTACATTTGCCTTTTTCTCCATATCCCACTTTTAGACTTAATCCTCGTTTCGATGTGATGGGTCACATATTATTACTTTTTAATATTTATAAAAACATATTTTTCAACCACGGATGTAGTAAAACTAAAAATTAGTGGACAAATTAGCCTGGTAAACTCCAGCCCCTTATTTTTCACTTTGCTTGGTACAGAGGGTTTGCGCTCTTGACTATTGAGAAACAATTTCTTGCTGGAGGCGTGGACTATGTTGAAGTTTAATACGATTGGATCTGATTTACCAATTGCTAATGTTTGGCCGTGTTGCATGCAGTGTGCCAGCTCGACTGTGAAGGAAGCTAGGCTAAGAAGCTAACTGGAAATTATGTGTGTTGTAAACAACCATCCCCTACTGAGGGGAGAGAAGTACTGAGCCTAACGAGATGGCTGTAAATGATTGCTTCAGGCTTTGTGAGACAAATTAAATTTAATTTGGAAGCCTTGTCAACACGGACTGGTGTCAATCACTGCCACTGCTAAACCACAGGCAGACTAAAACAGCTCAGAAAATCGATGTCATCGTACACAACTCCACCTTCTGTTCGCTGACTGGCCTGGTTGAAATTCTGCCAGAGAAATCCTCGTCTCTGGGAGAAATCTTAGACGGAGCAGAGAATGGAAACTAGGATTGAGCAGAAATGTGTAGGAAGGCAAGGGCCAGGCAATGTACAAATAGGACCTTTTTTACATTTTAATTCATATCTTTATGATGTTGGTCCATTGTTTATCCACACCATTAAAAGAAAAACTGATGAACAGACAGGGTTAAACCAGACTGTTTATTTAAAACCATAAAACTTGATGTAGAACAAGAAGCTAGATGTGACTAAATTTACAAGTTGATGTGCTCTTTATGTTTTAAGGTTTCTTGATTAAATTCGATGTTTCTAGTTTTCGTCATTCAGCATCACTTCTGATAAATCAGTAATGGTGGTCAACCATTAGTCACTTATTTCTGCTACAATTTTCAGTTCAAATCTTCTCTTACATCTTTAGAAGGACCCATACAAAAAAATACATCAACATGTGCGGCTCGATCAGGAATAGTTTGCTATGATTTTTAAAATCGTACGATAGGTAGACAAAATTTGCCCCAGAAATAAACAGAAAATTTTTCACTATGAGATTTCGGTAAATAGATGTGAATCTCAGCCCTTCTTGGAGCTCTACAGCTCAGACACACTTAATAGTAGAAGTAAGTTCAAACAGACGTTGACGTGTGACTCTTACTGTTCAGAATTGTTTTTAATATATTTTGTAGTTTTCACACAGTGACAGTCTGGGGATTACTTTCTACTGTGTTGTTTCATAGCTGTGAAGTCTTCGTTAATGACATAAGTTTGATATTTAAGGTGTGAAATATGTGTTGAAGACTGTTATTATTCTGTAAACATTTAGCTTGTTATCCTTATTTATACTGCACATATTTTTTCTCCCCTAGGTACATATTCCAACTTGTATAACAGACCCAAAGTCCTAAAAGAGCCACCGAAGGTATGGAAAACAAAGCTGTACTCGTTAAGATAAACATGGGTTAACCATTTTCCTTGTGGAGAGTTAAAATCACAAGTCTTATGTAAAAGTAAAGAATTTTTCTGCCACTTTTGATGAGTTTGAAAACCTCAGGGTAGGGCTGGGCGATATGACTGAAATGTAGGGATGGGTACCGAATTTGATATTTTTATAAGTACCGACTGAATTCTGTTGGTACTACTGAGTACCTGTTCACGTAAAATCAAATGGTACATGTTTCGGTAACTAAACGCATCATTATGACTGTATTGGCATAAGAGTGGGAGATTTTCCATGCTCCACCTGAACGCTGCATTGTGCAAGAAGCGTACTGACGTCAGCAGCCGCTGGTTGAGTAAACAGATTTCAGTCTGAATGTAGCTGAAAGCCTCACAGCTCCTGGAGTGAAACTCACCGAATAGACCGCCTCTGAATTATCTGCTGGATTAATTATCTTGTGAACATAACGTTCTCTTCAGGGTTCCTGCAGATCCTTAAAAAGTCTTAAAAGGCATTGAATTCATCAATCCAAAGATAAGGCCTTAATTAGCCTTAAAATGTCTTAAATCAATCTTTCAGAAGTCTTAAAAACGTTAACACATTGTAAATAAGATGATTGTAATTAATTTCAAATATTAAAATAATTGGTAACATTTTTTATATTTGCATGCAGACATTCCCCCTTGACATCACCTCCTGTTACTTAGATGCACTTATCTCAACTGTCCATCTGAGCAGTGTGAAGTTTGCTTTGTAATGTGTTAATAATGTTGTCTTTTCAAAAATGCATTAACTTTTCTTACAAATTGTGATGTCACAGGCACTTAAAGATTTCATCTACAGCAAATTGGGGTTAAGACCCCCCCCCCACTTGTGGGTCCTAAAACTCCAAATGTTTTTGCTATATTTGACAAAAAGGCAGTTAGATATGGACAAAAACAGTTGGTCTATGAGCAATTTTTGAATACTTCAACCAAAAATACTTTGATTCATGAGTTTCTGCTACAGTTTTAATTTTTTGTCATTTGTGTTTATTATGAAATTGATCTTAAATTTAATTTCAGATGGCATTAAAAAGTCCTTTAAACTGTAGGAACCCTGCACTTGCTCAAAGTAAATAAATACCGCCACTTTCTTTATTTCATCCATCATTAAACAGAGACCAGCAGAGGAAAACAACAGAGGTGCTTCCCGACACACTGAGCACGTCTGACCTAAAGAGCACAAGCAGCCAACTAAAGTGTTGGGCGCATTTTGGATACTCAAAACGTAGCTTGAATACTTTTTATTTAATTTAACTCCATCCTCTTTTGCTTATTTGATTTAAACTTATTTGCCTTCCATGGACCTCATCACACATTTTTTCTAGCGGAGAAATGACATCGATAGAAACACGTGGAGCTGGATTTTAATTTGACAATAAGACAAAACAGTCTTGTTGTTTTGAAATTAGTTAAATAACTGATGTTACAATACAAAGAGTTGGATGTTGTCTTGATATTTGTTAATTTTATATATTGAGAAATATGTTAAATTAAAAAAAATTAAGTTTGTTATAAAAAAACAACACACACAAAGTACCGAAAATTGGTACCATTGAGTACCGGTACCGATTCCCAGATACCGGATATTGGTACCAAATCGATTTGAATGTCAAAGGTACCCATCCCTACTGAAAAGTGTATCAATATAAGTGTTTCATATTAGTTGATATAAATAATTGATTAGTCTTTTGTTTTAAGAAAAGGTACCCCAAAAATATATTTTTTCTCATATGTGACCCATATCTGCCACAGCCACCCAAAGTAGTATCATAGTTATTAGGTTTTCTTATATTGTTATTATGCCCATGTTTAGTAGAGTTATTAGCAAAGTTAGCATACTGTATGTAAACTAGAAATATCTGGAGTCCCAAGTTTCTGCAGCTGCTATTTTTTTGTGGGCAGGAAACAAAACAGTTTGAAAACCACTGATCTACAGGATATTCAGCTTTTTCTGTATATTCAAAAAAAACTTACATTTATGTTTTAATTGATACTTTTATTTTTTTAATACTTGTACAGTTCAGTTAATATTTAAAGAGCACCTATTATAGTGGTCCTAGAACAAGTTAGGATCCATCTGTGGGCTATACAAAACGTTCATTTGATTCACAAAATGAATCTAGAATCTCAGAGCGAGATTACTCCTTTTCAGTTCTGTCTGTTCTGAGCTCTCTTCAAAACGAGCTGTTTATGCAAATAAGTTGCTGTTGGCAACGCCCTGCCAACGTTTTGTTTAATGTTAGCTCTGCCCTCCCAACATGGTGTTTGTTAGAACTTCAGAAATGTAGAAATAAATAGCTAGTATGAGCAGATTTACAATTGTTTAACAGTAGTAGACGGGCTGCGCGCAGTGCGGCCACCCCCCAGGCTTGGTAGGGGAAGACTGGAGAGTCTGACTGAAGTCAGGCGCCTTGGTGTTGGGGAGACCAGTGTGCATTGTTCGCTCTCCCTGGGGGGTCTTCAACAAGCAGTCTTCAACTGCTTGTAATTTTAACTGTCTTCAGTTAGCATATAAATGGTTTTTACCAGCTTCTAGCCAAGATTATGACGTTTCTGTAGATACCAAACGTGTATGTTTAACTAAAAGAACTTATAGTAATTAAAGTAGAAAACCAGGGGTTTGGGCTTGAAGGGATCCCTGATTAGTTGTAACTTTAGACTTTATTTGATAAACATATATTTTAACTGTAAAATAAAGACTATAAAAATGCTGTAGGCTGTTTATTTTTGTAAATTTTTTAAAATATATTTTAACACGGACAGAACCATTTTATTTACACACAAAGCACTCTGGGTAAATGATGACGTAGATAGGTCCTCGGTGTGAGCGAGCTATATCCACCCTGAAGGTTAATCTTAGACAATATCTGACGATCTACTCTTTTAAATGAATCCAGAGAGCGTTGACAGAGAGAAGGTAGAAATGACTCAGCCTGTAACTGAAAATATGGATAGAGGACAACAGAGCTGCTTCATGGAAGAAAAACCCCAGCTTAGCCTGTTAGCCTTTGCTCTACGCTATATTGCCTTATACAGTATGTATTAGCTCGGCGCTAGCGCGACAAACAAGCTACACTGAGGTCCTCCATCCATATTTTCAGTTACAGGCTGAGTCATTTCTACCTTCTCTCTGTCAACGCTCTCTGGTTTCATTTAAAAGAGCCAATCGTCAGATATTGTCCAAGATTAACCTTCAGGGTGGATATAGCTCACTCACTCCGATGACCTATCCACATCATCATTTACCCAGAACCCTTTGCATGTAAATAAAATGGCTCCATTTGTGTAATATATTTTTAAATATTTTGTTTAAAAATGATAAAAACTGACAACTAATGGTGGATCCCTTTAAGAGATGAATGAACCAACTGGCGGGCTGTACTTTGGTTACTCATGGGCCACGCTGCTAGTTGAATAGTCCTGATGTAAATGTTGTCCCCCCCGATTAGAAATGGTACAGGCTAATGTTTTAAAAGTGGGGTGGTTTAAACAGGGAGGACAGTCTTCTTTTTGTGGGTGGTTGAGGAAAGTGAAAGCCATGTTCTGCTGTGAAGATCCAGAAAGGTTTTGACTCTGCCCACAACCTAACATTACCCATTACACATGATGAAACTGTAGCTTTCCCAAAGAACTCCTTTTAGAAAACATCCACACACACAGTGGACAAATGTGTAGATGTACACTGATGTACTTTTTTTCTGTTTTTTCAGCCAAAGCCAATCCGTGTGTCCAATAAGACCGGCATTCCTCTGGACGTTCTTTCACCCAGAGGTCCCACAGCCAAACAAACGGAGCGCATGACGAGAATCAATGACTCAGACCTGCCGCGTATCTCCACTCAGGCCCGAAACAAGGGGGAGAGCAAAGAGGAGAGGAAAGCAAGGAAGCAGGCCATCAAAGAAGAGCGGAAGGTGAAGAAGCTGCTGTTTTAGCCTTTAACACCTGGGCCACTTGTTCAAATCTGGAATCTGGATTGAAATTATCCAGATTTTAAAATCCCCCCTTTTTTAAGGATCACATTATCTGCATTACTTTTATCCCAGTTGTTCAAAAAAAAAAAAAAAGTGGACTAGCTCTGTCATATCCAGGTCCAACTTTTTAAGATGACCAAATCTGGAAAATAAGCACTTTAAATTAGACTGTATATTCCACTTCAGGCTATGAATGTAGAAAAAACAGGCAGAACAGACAGCATGTGGTCATTTAAAGTATATTTATTAGAAGAAACAGTAATAGAAAATAGGGCTGGGTATCGATTCAGATTTCCCAAATCGATTCGATTCGATTCACAAGGACCCGATTCAATTCGATTCACGATTCACAACGATTCACTACGATTAACAACGATTCACATCAATTCACGATTTAATTTGATTGATTTTTAAATTAATGAAGAATGTCATGCAGTAACACATTTACTTTGACATAGAAGACATTCTCAAAGGAACTAATAGTAGATAGTAGTTCTACTAATAGTAGAAACTAATTTTAACTCTGTGCATTGGCAAAATCATAAACATTAACAACATTAAGAATTGAACCAAATGCAGTTACATCAGTTGTGTACTTTTTATTTAACATGAACTCAACAAAACAAAAATGATTTTTTTGCTAAATTCAAACCACAGGGCAAACTGCATAAATAAAATGGCTCCAAACACTATAAACTCAAGACATTCATTTTCAGTCCTTTGACTGTCACAAATCTTTAGTGCAAATGTTAGTGTGTGCAAAATATCTAACTGTGCAACAATACAAATGAATGAATTGTAAATAAAAGCAAACAACCAAAATTAATAATAACAAACCTGAGTTGTCTTATAGTGCAATAAGTCTTTTTTTATATATAAATGTCAG
>NW_013953018.1:108108-114136 GCF_001266775.1 Austrofundulus limnaeus | reverse complement strand
GAATTTAAGTTGTCATATGCAGAAGTTTTGACTTCTTTAATCACTGTGGAGTTGTGGGGGGTGCAGGTCATCTGGTCCAGCAGCTGTGCGTGCAGAGGTGCAATGACTGATAGAGTTGGGGATCTTTCCTCAGACATGACCAGTGTGGCTGCTTTCAGTGGCTGCAGAGCTTTCACAACATCTTCTGCAACTGTTATGTCAGCCTCTGTCAGGGTGCAGAGATCCTTTTCATTCCTGCGTACTTCAGGTGTCAGCAGAGCTGCTGAGATTGCTGGTTGCTGCTCTAAGAAACGGTCCAGCATTTCCACTGAGCTGTTCCAGCGAGTCACCACGTCCATCACCAGCTTATGTAGAGGCAGGCCCAGTAACTTTTGCTTCTCTTTAAGCTTGTGGCTTGCTGTAGTGCTACGATGAAAAAACGATGTGATGCGCCTCACTCTACTGAGCAGGCGTGCCACTGCTTGGACTTTGAGTGCTGCTTGTGAAGCTAAATTGAGAATGTGTGCAAAATAGCCCACGTGCAACAAGCCCATCATTTCCACTGCACGGACAATATTCGCAGCATTGTCTGTTACGATGGCTGGTTCTTTGTCTGTCAGATCCCATTCCCCTATGGCTTCGTACAATAGATCTCGTAAATTACTAGCAGTGTGGCTGTTTACAACTGCTCTAGTCTGCAGGACACAGCACATTAGATTCCACTCATCGTCAATGTAGTGAGCAGTAATGGTCAGGTATGATTCYGTTGCTCTGGATGTCCAACAATCACAGGTGAGCGCGACACGTGCTGCTGATTTAAGTGATGTTGCAACGCCATGTTTTACATCTGCATACATGTTTGGGATTGTTRCTTCACTTAACTGTTTACGTGTGGGTAAAACATAGCGTGGCTCCAGAATCTTCACCAGGTCGCGGAAACCGTCGTCTTCAACTACGCTAWAAGGTCGTATGTCCTTGCAGATGTACGTAGCGAGAGCTTTYGTTATTTTCTGGGCTCGCGGGGAGTTTGTGGGTAACTTGCATCCAAATGCCTTCTCAAGCTGCATTTGCATCGAGGCAGAAGCATATTGCGTTTCTGGGTGGTGTCTCGTTAAATGGTCTTGGAGATTCGTCGTGTTTCCACAATATTTCACCTCAATGTAACAAATCTTGCATACCGTTTGCTGGTTCTTCTTATCCAAGTCGTTTGTGCCTTCGTGACTTTTAAATCCAAAATATTTCCAGACATCTGCCTTCAAGTTTGTTGGCGGCGCTCGCAACGCTTCGGCCATGCTGTTTTGTTACGCTATTCACATAGGCGCGTTACGCCAGAAGTCGCATAGCATTATGGGGGAAAGAATTATTATTAACAGGATCGATTAAGGGTTTTTTGCCATGCTGTTTTGTTACGCTATTCACGTAGGCGCGTCACGCCAGAAGTCGCATAGCATTATGGGGGAAAGAATTATTAACAGGATCGATTAAGGGTTTTATGAATCAATATCGGGCCATTCAAAGGAAAATCGATTCAAATCGATTTTTTGATTTTTTTAAACCCAGCCCTAATAGAAAATGCAAACTAGGGATGAATCACCCACATATTTTACTTCTGATCACATTCTTGAATTAGGTTATTTTCCGATACTATTTTGATACTAGAGCTCTGTTTGCTTTAATATGATCATAATCATTAATTGTGTATGAGGCTGTACTAAAAATGAAGTTAAAATGTTAACTTAGGTTCAGGAGCAGGACCACGCCTCCTCCACCGGTGTAATCAGCCAGCGTCTATATAAACTCATCTCACCTGGCGTTTGTCCTCGGCTCGCCATTTTGAACACCCACCCTCCCCTTTCGCCCCACTTAGGCTCCTCTGCGCACCACCTCCATCTCTCCTCCTCCTCCCCCATCCCTTCACTCCTTCTTCCGTCCCCTCATCCCTTCTTTTTATCCATCCCCTTTTCATCCCTCAATCTTTTCATCCTTCTCATCCCACTTTCTTTCCTTTTTTTTTTTGTAATTTTCTTTTTATTTCTTTTGCTGGTGGTTAGACAATTCAAAAGCATATAACTATTTACAGCGAATGGAGAATAACATGAACCAAAATAAAACATTTAAAGCAGTGGATGGCTTGACAACAAGATACATTGGTGTAAACACAGTGTTGTATCTTACAATAAAGGTAGTGTGTAGGGATGGGTACCAAATTTGATACCTTTTAAGTACAGACCAAATTCTGTCGGTACTATCGAGAACCTATTCATGTAACATCAAACGGTACCATGTTTTGATACCTAAACGCATCATTGTGACCGTATTGGCGTAAGAGTGGTGAGTTTTCCATGCTTGTCCTGAATGCAGCATTGTGACCGTATTGGAGTAAGAGTGGTGAGTTTTCCATGCTTGTCCTGAACGCAGCATCACGCAAGGGCAAAACGTAGCTTGAATACTTTTTATTTAATTTAACTCCATCCTCTTTTGCTTATTTGATTTTAACTTATTTGCCTTCCATGGACCTCCATCACACAATTTTTCTAGTGGGGAAATGACATCAATAGAAATATGTGGAGCTGGATTTTAATTTATGCAATAAGCCAAAACAGTCTTGTTTAGGGTTGGGTATTGAAAGGGTTTATTTCGATACCGGTGCTAAATCGATACTTTCAAAATGGTACCGGTTCCTAAACTGTATTTAAATCGGTACTTTAAAAATAAATAAAATACACACTCACACAGAGATTTATGAAGCAATGATTATCTGAGGCAAAGTCAAACTTGAAATTGACCAATATATTAACTTAAAACTAGAAAACATAAAAAAAATTAAAAAATCATGTTTTATTTTATCTAGTGCTAAATATTCAGTTTTTATTTGTATATTAATCAGATTAATATATTTTTTACATGAAATAAAATGACTGTTTTAATATTCCAGCATTTTTGATGCAAAAACAACAACAGGCCTAAATAAAACTGTAAGAGCAACTCAGAGAAAGGACCGAGAGCTTTTTATTTTAATCCAGCAGGGAGAACAATACAGGTGTTCTTCTATGCCTCCTGTGAGCAGTTCCAGCATTTTTTAAAAAGAAAAACAATGTGGACACGCTAATTACAGTGCGGTGTCAAACCGAAAGTAAAAACATGGCGCTCGCTCTGCTCCTGTTCGAAGTGAAACTTAACACACAGCTTTTCTCTCTACCACACATAGTCCGACACAGAGGGCAGAAACAGCTAAATTAGACAGTTAAAACACATTAAAAGTTCATAACTCACCTTATTGTTGTTGGCACTCTGTGGAGATTGTGCCGAGTCTGTCACTGTTAACAGTGAACACCTGATGGCGCAATTAACAGCTTTCTTTGAGACAGAAATAAAGCACCGAAATTAGAGTTGTGTTTCGGTCTGAGTACTACCGTTGATCTTCGCCCCGGTGCCATACTGGAACCGAGTTTCGGTACCCAACCCTAGTCTTGTTGTTTTCAAGAGTTTTCACCTTAAAGAAATAAGTTAAACTGATGTTACAATACAAAGAGTTGGATTTTGTTTTGATATTTGTTAAATTTTATATATTGAGAAATATGTTAAATAAAAAAAGTTTATTATTTAAAAAAACTAAGCACACAGAGTACCGAAAATTGGTACCGTTACATACTGGTACCGAATCGATTCAAATGTCAAAGGTACCCATCCTTAGTAGTGTGTAGGTGGGGACAAGTTGTCTTATACAAAGTCGGACCTTACAGGCTTTACATACTTTGACCATTTTACCCAAATACTATAGAATTTATCTTTTTGAATTATGAGGGAGAATGTGATCTTTTCCATTATATAAATTTCATGCTCAATAGCAAGCCATTCTTCAATGATAGGTGGTTCCACTTTCAGCCATTTTCACATGATAGCTTTTTTACTGGCAGCCATAAGTATATTAAACAATTTTTTTATCATTTCTATTCCATTTCTGTTGTATATAACCCATATTCATATTAGTACATGTGAAAACAATCTTAATTCCAAAAACATTTTCTACGTGGTTGTGGATTTCCTCCCAAAAGCGTCTGATAAGCTGGCACCCCCTAAAGATGTGTTGGTGTGGCTGCCTCAGTCCCACCCTGTGTCCAGCAGAGATCTCCACCTCCCAGATGTCTCTTCTGAATCGGTGAGATGAAGAACCTGACGTTTTTCCAACAGAGCTCTTGCCAAGCATTTGATGCTGTGAAAGTCCACTGTCGATGACATATGTTTTCCCAGGTTTCAGTTGGAATCAGTTCGTTTAGTTCAGCCTCCCACTTCTTCTTAATGTAGTCTGTATTCCCTTGTTTCGAGTGCTGAATTCCATTGTATATTTTTTGAAATCATCTTTTTAAATTGTCCCGGTTTCATTAATGACTGGAAGACCTCCAAAAATCCCACATATTGCAACTGCTTGAGGCTTTTTCTAGATTCTGGTTAAAATGATGTCTGACTTGAAGGTATCTGTAAAAAATCAGCCTTTTCCAGATCGTGCTCTTTTTCCAGAGCCTCAAAACGTCTAAATGACCCCTTGTGGATGAATGAATTGTAGCACGTGAGTCCCTTAAGGGACCAGCTTTTAAATCTGTCATCATTTTTGTTAGTTCAAATTCAGAATCGTAGGTGCACCATCTCAACATTTTGAATGAGTCTTCTAGTTTACATATTTTAAATCCTGATTTATTTAGTTTTAGATGTTCAACATCGTCCAAGTGTGATTCCTGCAAGAAAGCTATTAGAACTAGATCTTTTTTTCATTTTGATATTTTTTCTCTCTTAATAGGGTTGAGTACGCCATTGATGTTAAAAGAAGCCACTTTTATTGTTCTA
This sequence comes from Austrofundulus limnaeus, assembly GCF_001266775.1. Classification (NCBI taxonomy): domain Eukaryota; kingdom Metazoa; phylum Chordata; class Actinopteri; order Cyprinodontiformes; family Rivulidae; genus Austrofundulus; species Austrofundulus limnaeus. The sequence goes on along the minus strand of NW_013953018.1, from coordinate 109,315 downwards.
TTAATTTATGTAATATCCCCCACCACTTCGCTCCAGATTTTAGTAAGCCTCACACTAATGAACACAAATGAGTAACCATAAAATGAACAAATAACACCTGAAAAAAATTCAAACAAAACCCATTCAGTTTGACTCCCATTATCTGTGAACTAGACCTTGGTGAGCATCTCAACAGATGCTCTAAGGGAATATCCCTCCACATGTCCTTTATGTGAGGGGCCCTTGTAGGATGCATGTTGAACGTGGACCCAATCAAGACTTCTCTGTAGTTCAGTGGGATATCATTGTTTATTTTATTTTATTTTTTTGTTTTTTAAACAYACCTCTCACTTGTGATCATAAACCCCTGAGGTCAGAGGGAGAGGGATTTGGAACAAATCCACAAAAGGATATAGGAAGATGGGATGTATAATACAGCCCCAGCCTTCTGCCTATTGATTTGCCGGGGGAACAGATGGTGGATGTCTGAAAGCTCTCAGCCTCTCCTTATAGCTGTCGTCTCGGACTGAAGTGGTCATCCTCTTGTTTGTGCGCCTTTCCGTTTTCCTCCAGGTCAGCTGTCTAATCTGCTTCAATAGTATCTCCGAGGGTTTGACGATCCTCACCTCATAGCCTCTGGCCACCAGATCCTCCATTGCCTCCTCAATGGTTTCGTAGATTTTAGTCCCATTTCTGTATGTCACTTTTAACCTGGCTGGATAGAGCGTTTGAAATGGGATTTCGTTCTCCTTCAGCACTTTGTGGACCTCTGCATATTCTTTCCTCCTTTGAAGTATTTGGTGGGGGTAGTCATGGTCCATCTTGATTAGATTTTCATTCTATATAAAAGCCCTTTAAAGGAGACATATGCTAAATGCACTTTTTTTACATTTATAAACTATTTTTTGTGCAATTATASTGTCTAGAAGTGTAGAAAACTTTAATTTATTCTGTCCAGTTACTGCAAAGATATTTTTATATTATTTTATGGGTCGGATTTTTCAGTTTGTTCAAAATCTGCTGTTGCTTATTTTGTTTCATTGTTTATTTCGTCACACTTTTTTCTTCGGAACTACCATTTATGGTAATGTATTTCCGGCCAACTGGATTTCATAGTCTGCCATTTTTTTCCTCACTGTGTGATTTTGTAGTTCATAGCGTCATGCCGAAAATGCAAGTTCAGAAGTCAAAATGTTCGGTTCTGAGTGTATAAACCCACATTATTATC
>NW_013953018.1:97393-102425 GCF_001266775.1 Austrofundulus limnaeus | reverse complement strand
CTCTTGTATTAAGCTGCAGTGATGTGCAAACTTCCAGACTGTGGGATCAATAAAGTTTTGTCTTATCTGATTTTATCTTAAAAAAAAGTTTTTAGTCGGTAGATAACTGTGTTTTTGCTATGAAACTACAAACATGGCTGAACGGGGTGGAGTCGAACACTCAGCGACCTGGAGGGGCGGGGTGTGAAATATCTCACTTGCATTTAAAGAGACCGCACCAAAACAGCTTGCTCTGAGGCGCAACTCAGAACAGGGGTAAAGCATGGAAAGCAAGGAGCCTGTGGAGCAACAAAAACAAGGAATTAAGACCAAAGCGTTGCAGTTTTATTTTAAATAGACCATAAGTGAATGATTTAGACGTGAAAAAGAAGGATTTAAAAGCATGATATGAGACCTTTAATTTGCCATGCTTTTCGGCTGATAGCTTCTTTTGTCTTGAAACTCAAAAACTTTACTATGATGGAGTGAGGTGGCTTGCCTTCTGGTGGTCGAGGCCCCAATGAGCGATGTGCTCTTTCAATATGGATGTTGGCTAGGCCATCGGAGAGCTTTAATCCGTCTCGGAGGAGACTCTTTATGAATGCTGCCACCGTAACGTATTCACTTTCAGCCCCCTCTGGAACTCTGTAGATTCTTACATTTTCATGCCTGGATTGACTCTCTAGCTCAGTTAGTTTATCTTCTAGCTGTATGTTCAGCTTCAACATGTCAGTCAGAACCTCTTCTGAGTTCTGTCCTCTAGCTTCCCAATGCGCTCTTCCGCTTCACTCATTCTATTATTGACCTTGGTTAATTTTTCTTTTATCGATTCCAGTTCTTTGTTTTCTTTTCGAAATCCTCTCAGCTCTTGCAGGATCAATTCCATGTCGCCCTTTGTTGTGGACTCGATGCTAGCTCCTCTGCTACTTGTTAGCTTTAGCCTTCGTAGTTGTTCCCTCTTACCTCGTTGCCCAGAGGAAGTCAAAAGGATATCCCAGTGAGCATTTAACCCCCTTCTCTTTATGAACTCAAACATTTACAGATTACTCCATTTGCTTTGGGGGTTACTTACTTGGATTCCGTCAGGAGCGCCTTCACAACGTTGTTGTGACCGGAAGTTGTCTACTCTCATCGCATTTTCTCCACCATCTCTACCTAAATCACTTCCTAATCCCTTCCGTCCCCTCATCCCTTCGCCCATTCCTCCTTCCCTTTATCCACTCCTTCTTTTCATCCACACTTTCTTTTCGTCCCTTAATCTCTTCATCATCCCCTCATCCCTTTTCTCCTCCATCTCTACCTGAAAACTGCCTCCTAATCCCTTCCATTTCAGGTTCCAGCTGTGGGGGTTCTACGCAGGCTCAGGAGAGCTTTTACTGAAGACTGTGCCCCACTCTGATTCTTTTCGAGTCTTCATGCACGCACCTCCTCAGACATCTCGTCATTCATCCCTTCGTCCCTTCCTTTAATAAATTCTTTAAACTCGTTTCATGGCGTGGTCCTTGCTAATGAACTCTTTATAGGCAAATACTAACCGGAGTCTCACGTTCCCAACTTATTTATTATGACCCCTGCATGCAAAGTGGTGGTCATATTGTTTTCATACTGTTTATTATTATTTTTCTTTCTCTTGTTATTTATTTATTTTTTTCCCCAGAGATTTTTGGTCTACCGTAATGAAGGAATTTATTGGGGTTGTTCACTACTGATTTATAAAGACACTACACATTGTATAGTCTTTTATTAGGTGAACAGTAATATCTTTTTATAATGTGGTTATTTCTGATTGAATTGATGATTTTATGTGCAGACTGGGTTGTGGAATTCTTGATCAGGGTTCCACACACTCAGGAGGCTTTTAGTGAGATACATGTCTGATTTAAAACAACACATATAAGAAGCATGATCAAACATTAGGGTGAGGAATAATGTCGGACATTTTTGACTCCATATAAAGGTAGCCTGCYCCCTTTAGCATACAGTATGTCATGAGGCGGAGTCAGGATGTGAAGGGGTTTGTTTGCTGAATGGGTTTCCGGGTTCTGGCCACTGCTTGGCTGATGCCTGTTGGAAGGCACATAAAAAAGCTAAACAGTTGACAGCTGTGTCCGAATGGTTTTGTATGGCTCACTGAAACATTCACGTGTCATTATTAACTGGTATTAGATCTGAACAGGTAAAGGGTAATGAACACTGCTTATATTTAAACAGCAACACAAACGGTTTTGGTACAAGTGTAGATGTGGCCAATTTACACTGCACCAGTCAACTGTTTTACAATAGACTCTATATTTGAGGTGGGGGCTCCATCTGAAAAGGGTGTTTCTGGACGTTTAAAAATGCTTATAATCCCAAAACTATTTCACAGATGAGCACCCCAAACGATAAATCTGTTCTTGTGACGTCTGAATTCTGATGCATTGGTGCTGTGTGCATGTGCAGGGGTCATATATGCTACCGCTATATGGTATCTAGTTAATTAGTTTAAATTTAAAATTTCCTAACCTCTGTGCAGACATGGTGCTCTCTGACGCAGAAGTGTTGTCTGCCAGAACTGGCCCTAAGAGTTACACTGCCTTGTTCTCCCTAGTGTTTGGTTTACTTAGTGACTGAAAATATTCCTCCTTAACCTGGTTGAAGCTGACAGCAGTGAACTTGTACTTTATTGATTTTTGAAGAAAATAATAATAAAAAAGCTTTAGTAGGGATTTGTTATCAAAGTTGTTGTAATTCTGTAAGGTTACTTCAACTATAAACTAAAACCTAAATATTTACCACAGGCACCTTTCATATATTTTCTTATGATTCAGGAACAATTCAGGCTATGTAGAGAACACTGACAAAAAATGAAAATCTGAATATTGGGACTTATTAACTGTTGTATTTTGTTCTCTTTTTTTTTGTTCAGGAGAGAAGAGTTGAGAAGAAAGCCAACAAGATGGCGTTCAAGGAGGAAAAAACTCGACAGGAAAAGCAAATGTTGAACTTGAGAACAAACATTCAAGGCATGAGTCTTTAATCTGCAGAATGCAGATTAAATTGGACTTTCTTCATTTATCTAGAAATGGTTAATTGAAAAGAGCAAAAAGGAATTTCACATCCTCTGAAGCAGCTTGGGAAACCTGATCGAAACTCGATTTCTGTCTGCAGGTGAACAGTCAGTAAGTTTCATATCTTTATTAAAAGCATAATTCAGATTGAAATTTGTCATCTGTCCTTTTTCCAAAGTTAATGAAGATTATCAGTCTTCAGAGCAGAAAGTGTACGGCAGGGCAACGTGTTAACTTTCCTGCTCTTATGCAAATGAATGTGAAGTGAAGCCAGGACATTTTCTGTGCTGCTTAAAGTCAGTGTGTGACCTGTTAAATCAACATGGTGCAACAGAAATACATTTTTTTGTTTATGGAATACAAATTTATTGAAATAGTAGCAGCTGAATACAGACTTTTAATAAAATATATAAACACATTCCCTTCAAAATAAAAATGAGCAACTCTGTTCAACTCTGCTCAAACAAAAAGACAAAAAATCATCACAGATCCAGTTTTGCAGRTCACACATTTTTCAGCAGCAGATGATTGTTTTGGGTGTGGGAGTTTGAGCAAACGTCAAACATTTTTCTGTCATTGCAGCAATCACTAAATATATATCCTGGCTGTTTAAGGGTTCTATCTTAAAAGGCAGTATAATGTGTTACCATCCTATTGCAGTTCACAGATATTAAAAAGAATATTTGTATACATTTTTGCTTATGGAGCTAGAACAAAAAGATTTCCTCGCAACAAATAAACATTTGGTTACAGCTCATAACATTGCCAATACTGCTCTTAATCTATTTTGTAGTGCAAATAATCAATCCAAACTTCAGAGCATTAATCTGGTCAGTACAAATGCACATGTGGCAAAAACTGTTCACATATAATACCTGCTGTTTGCAGATGGGTGACCTGCCACTGAAATAAAAGCATAAAATTTGACACAGACCACAATACTTCACACAATTAACAAAATACCTTTGGATTATAATCTCATTTTAATAGAGTGCAAATTACAAATGTCTGGAAGGTGATGAGAAGATCAGCTTGTTTACCTGATCTGTCTCACTGTCTCTCTCACTCACTTGACTGTAAAATTAGAACGTTCATCAGTGCTTCTGATCTGGCTGCTTAAAAGAAAAACCTGAGTATGTTCAACTTCCTGAGAGTATAATTTTAGCCTCTAATTGTGACCCCTGAGATATGTTCGAGCTTAGCTTTGCATTAAAACTTCCTGCTTCTGTTTCAACCCTGAAAAAAGTTAGTTAAAAGACCCTCTTTTTCTCAGAATAACCAGTGACCATGTCTCCATCTCCCATATCCAACAACACAAAGTGTGGGGAGTCGTACGGTGATATGGACCCTCTTTCCTCTTCTTGGGAACTGACAGAAATGCACTCGATCTGAACATCTGCAGAGTCGTTATCTGTCCTGTTTTCTCCAGATATCAAACCCAAAGCTTCCAGTTCCTGGTTGCCGTCCTGCAGTTGTCTTCGTGTCTCTTTGTAGAGATGTGTGTCAGAAGGGACGGAGTTGGAGCCACTACTGCTCATATGGTAGCTCTCTGGGTAACATTTGACTTCTGTTTTGATCACTGAGGTCTTGTAAGGCTTGTACATAGAGACTGGACTCATCACTGCCGTAACAGTATAATGCACGTTGGTGTGGTTAGCTTGAACCGTCTGTCAAGTGGGACAAGTAGACTTGTTATCAGCATAGTGTGTCATCAAGATTAAAAAACAATTATGTATCATTGATAATAATACCTCTGTCGAAAGGCAGAATCAGACAGTTATGTTTTTGTGCATTTGTTTGTTAGCAAAATATCTCAAATTAGAAATGGCAGTAGCTGAAAGTGATTCATCCCATGATATTGCACAATATCACCATATTTTTAAATGTTTGACCTTGAGGCAAGTGAAATGTACACTCACCGGCCACTTTATTAGGTACACCTGTCCAACTGCTCGTTAACACTTAATTTCTAATCAGCCAATCACATGGCGGCAACTCAGTGC
>NW_013953018.1:94715-96113 GCF_001266775.1 Austrofundulus limnaeus | reverse complement strand
GAAAAAAGTTTATCTTTTGACAATTGATTTATTAAAAACATCCACTACTGAATCCAAAAATAACATCCATTTCTATCAATCCGGTCAAGTTTTTATGCTAAGTTCATTTTTAAATGCCAATTTGTCTAAATGGATCACTATGGATAATTACTTCTTTTTCTTTTACATTTTCAGTTGATTTTTAGTAATATTTCTCATCCGAATTAGACTTTTAAGATATAATTTGTTTTCTAACACAATTTATTGATGAAATGTTACAAACATGGTTCACTGTAAATGTAGCAGTCCACATTGATTAATTAATATGGTTATGTAAATTGCATGTTACTGTCATCTTTGTTCCAAATTTAGGGCTTGAACTTCGTTTTCAGACAACTCTTCTTGCCCTTTGTCCACTGACACAGATACTCAGTGCATGCTTTGCATACTATGTGCAGCGGCCAGGCTTTGTCCTGATTTCCAAGCTTCGTGCCAAAATAAGCATATATAAGATGAAACTTGTGACTGCATTCCTGTTGATTTGATTTGATTTGATTTATTGATTCAAAAGGAAAAAATTACTAAAAATCAAGCCTGACTCAGCATAATTGCTGTTTTGCAGCAGGTTCCTGTTCTGCAGCACATAAAACACTCAAATACAGCATCACAATCACATCATTATACACCATAGACACAAAGACAAACAAGCATACCAAATTTCAGGAAGGCAGCATTTGCAAAATAGGACGTCTAAATATGAGCACAACAAAAAGGGTCCAGCAGATGGCAGACAAGATTCTTCTTATCTCTGTTAGGCACAAGGGTGTATTCGCCGCCGATGTAACAGAATATGTCAGGTTTATTTTTGCAAGATCTTCTGGTTGAAGCCATTTAGTTTTCAGAGTTCATGCAGGTTTCAATAAGGTAAATTTAAGACCATTAGGAATGACATTTAAGACCAAACCGATGCATTAACAGAAACATTCAGATGGTCCCAGAAATTTTAACATAAAAACCTTTTATTGCTGTGAATTTGCCTATTAAAGAATATTTAATTTTAATAAAAGAACACCAAATTATTTCAATGTAACGGTCATGCTGTGGACCGCTTCCAACCAAGTGAAAAAAAAAATCACTGATATCAGCCAAGTCTCATTGAAAACACACTTTTCCATGTTTAAAACACAAGCAGTGGACATGACTGAACTTCTTTATTTTTTGGTCGGTGAACAAGCCACCGAATGCAGGGGGAGGTAGCGGTAAAGAGGTCGAAAGCATGGAAGTAAAGTGTGCCATTTTTTGCCTGCAGTTATCACAGGACTTGTAGTTTAACCACAGACCAAGATGAGTAGAAAACTATGGAGAGCCGTTTTAGCCAAAATTAAATAAATAAATAAATGGGTGAAATAAATAAAAAAA
>NW_013953018.1:89374-91871 GCF_001266775.1 Austrofundulus limnaeus | reverse complement strand
TTTTTTTATTTATTTCACCCATTTATTTATTTATTTAATTTTGGCTAAAACGGCTCTCCATAGAAAACTGAGCCCTTCATGAAGACAGATCGCATCAACCTGTGATTACAGAGCTTTACTCTGTTTATGCAGCCAACACTTCTCAGGAATGATCGAAAGAAAAAAATTAAGACTTGACAAAATTAAATTTAAGATCTTTGATGCAAATCTGGGCGTTTTGAAGACTTTTTTAGGCCTAAAATTTAGATTTTCAAATTTGAGACTTTTTTAGACTTTTTAAGACCCTGCATGAACCCTGGGTTTTTATGCAATGTAGAGGCTTTTCACTTTACTCTTGCTAAAATGCTGGGACTGGAAGCGAATTAAGTAAATGACGTTTAGCAATTGATGACATCACACATTAACTTGCACTCTGAATAAGTAAGTAATTTCATTTCTGGGACGTGAAATAAAATTGTAATGAAATTAATGCATGTAAACAGAATCGTAAAAAATAAAATCAAGATGCCTGTAGCTCAAAAAATTGGCCTGATGGAGTAAAACAAATGTGATTTTTGGATTCAGCATATCAAAATACTACAAGTCAGCTGAAAAAAACATAAGACAATTTTTTTTGTGTTGACCAGTGTTATTATTTTACCCATTCTAGAATCTTGGGCGGATCAGGTGTCTTCGTGGTCCAAGCTTTCACCTTGCAGATAAGAATTATCATCACACAGATCAGCAGAACAAAGGAGGACATGAGTAGAACAGCTAAATAATTCACTCCATGATCTGTAAATTGTAAAAGAAAAATCAAGTTTCAGTGTTTAAACCTTTACTTTTTGGGACTACCCTTTTTCCAGGAACTAACTTAAACTTAACTTAAACTTGTTGATACTTGTCTTTAAACCTGGTTAAATGTTAACCTGTATGTGCATTTGTTATTTCATGATGAAATAATCAAATAATTAGGCTTTTTTTCTCCACAGAACCAAACCTCTAATTTAAACTTTTTATTAAATTACTCATCTAAAACAGAAAAACAAAGTGATTTTAAAGTCTGGATTAGGAGAAATCAAGTATGCATTGATATTTGAAACACTAATAATAAGGTTAATAATTGTGTTTTTCCACCAACATACTACTGTATTACTTCCTGTATGTCATGTATACTATCCTCCCTCTAAACTAAACTAAAATGTTTCCATAAAAGATGAGCAGCCTGTACAGTTGTTGTCGACTCACCATGTTCAGGTGGCTCAGTTGAACAGAACCGGTGTGTTTTTCTGAATGACACAAAGTTTATGCCGTTATTGTAAAGCAAATGTCCTGTAAGTGAGACGCATTTGTCTTCACCCTCAGAGAACTTCACGTCCAGTTTGCAGTAGCTGTCCTTCACAAAGCATTTCCCACTGAACTAAAATCACAGAAACAACAATTAGTACAGCATTCACATGGAGCATAGCAGTAACGTGCACCTGCCCTGCATGATGAATCACCAACACAACCTTGGAAATTAGTAAATTAGGTCATTACTAAAAATAATATTTTCTACTACTTTAATAATCAGTATTTAAAAGATGCTAAAGTATATTTTGGGCACTTTTAAGCTCAACATATTCAGAATTTTCTTCCACTGTTATCTGCTGAATAACCATTTCCAAGACAAACGAGAAAAAGAGTCTCTCCATTGACGACTGGGTTTTCCTCTGGGTTTCCTCCTAGTTGGACATGGGTGCCCCCTGTTAGGACATGGACATAGAGTCCAGACTTTCAGCTTTCATTTGAGGGTATYCACATTAAAATGGGGTTTCAAAGGGCTTTAGGAGTTCAGCTCCTTAACATGCCCACCTTTCATTTAAACGGACCAAAGGTAATTGGACAATTGACTCAAAGGCTATTTCATGGACAGGTGTGTACAACTCCTTTGTTGTGTCATTCTTAATTAAGCAGATAAAAGACCTGAAGTTGATATGAGCTGTGGTGCTTGCATTTGGAAGATTTTGCTGTGAAGAAAGGAGAAGCAAGCTATCCTTTAAGAAATTTGTAGGTCTTCTGGACGGTTTCTTTTTTTTTTTTTTTCTTTTTTTTGATATTTCGTCTCTCCTCCAAGAGACTTCTTCAGTCTGAGGAGTTTCAGGTGAACTCAGCCTTATAAGCACTGCCTCCACATGGTGGACAAACAGCTTTGATTGTTATAGTTAATCCTGTTTGTCCACCATGTGTAGGCACTGATTACAGTCATATGAAAACGTTTGGGCACCATGTTAATTTTCCTGATTTACCTTTATAAATCATTGATTGTTTGGATTTAAAAAATCAGTTAAATATATCATATAGGGGACAAACGTGATATTTGAGAAGTGAAATGAAGTTTATATGATTTACAGAAAGTGTGCAATAATTGTTTAAACAAAATTAGGCAGGTGCATAAATTTGGGCACCGTTTACATTTTATTGATTTCAAAACCTTTAAAACTAGTTATTGGAACTCAAATTTGGTTTGATAAGTTCA
>NW_013953018.1:86753-88118 GCF_001266775.1 Austrofundulus limnaeus | reverse complement strand
GCAGTTAGTTTATCCTCCACCACACCACAGCTGCTTTTGAAACGAGAACGTGCGAGAATGTGCGCTGCGGGCAGTGACGTGGGGGATGGGCGTCAGAAGCTCGTTCACGAACAAACTTCTGTTTTCATTGGCTGTTAATATTCGGGTAAGCCTGGATTTTTCTAAAGCCTGTAGTACCACCGGGAAAAGCAAGAGGACTCTTTTTTCCCCCCATAGCTTACCTRTCTAATATCAATCTGTCAGGAGATAGTGACAGAGTGAACAAATATGCTAAAAATATATTTTTGGAAAAGTTACATACTGCACCTTTAAAGAGAGCTGTCCATTCTCAGAAACCATCAAACCTGAGTGAACTAGAGGTGTTTTGTAAAGACGAATGGTCTAAAATACCTTCAGTCACAATCCAGACTCTCATTAGAAGCTGTAGGAAGTGTTTAGAAGCTGTTTTTTCTTTAAAAGGATTAGCTACTAAATATTGAGGTTAAGTTTTTTTTATGGTGCCCAAATTTATGCACCTGCCTAATTTTGTTTAAACAATTATTGCACACTTTCTGTAAATCATATAAACTTCATTTCACTTCTCGAATATCACTGTGTTTGTCCCCTATAGGATATATTTTACTGATATTTTTCAAACCAAACAAACAATCAATGATTTATAAAAGGTAAATCAGGAAATTAACAAGGGTGCCCAAACTTTTTTATATGACTGTATCTTTGGGTGAAGTGTTGGCAGAGGGAAAACTATTTTTTTTATATTTGGTGGTGATGGAAAAAAAAGACGTTTTTATTAGCCCTAATAAAAAGGCTAGATTCGAGTTTGCTACAAACATCTAAATAGCCAGCACAGCTTTGTAAGAATATTCTTTGGACAGATGAAACCAAGATCAACCTCTACCAGAATGATGGAAAGAGAAAAGTCTGGTGAAGGCCTGGTACCAAAGCATACCACATCATGTGTAAACCACAGCAGAGCAGTGTGATGCTTGGGCATGCATGGCTGCCAGTGGCACTGGGTCATTAGTGTTTATTGATGTGACACAGGACAGAAGCAGATGAATGAAATCTGAGGTATTCAGAGCCAGATTGTGTGCTCAAATCAGCCAAATGCAGCCAAACTGATTGGTCTGTTTCACACTACAGATGGACAATGACCCAAAACATAAATCCAAAGCAACCCAGGAGTTTATTAAAGCAAAGAAGTGGAATATTCTTGAACGGCCAAGTCAGTCACCTGATCTCAACCCAAATGAGCATTTCACTTGTTAAAGTGTATCTTACCCACCTGTGAAAGATAACTCCGCCCCAAGGCAAAATTTGAAAAATGCATCAAAGTGGGTAGGGGAGGGGGTGTGGGTGGGGAAG
>NW_013953018.1:83781-85445 GCF_001266775.1 Austrofundulus limnaeus | reverse complement strand
GTCTAGTGATGTCCATGAGTTCAAGACTTCAGGCAATCATTGCCAACAAAGGCTTTTCAAGCAAGCAACCAAGTACTAGAAATGAACATTTTATTTACAATTATTTAATCTGTCCAATTACTTTTGAGCCTCTGAAATGAAGGGATTGTGTTTAAAAGTTGCTTTAGTTCCTCACATTTCTAAGCAATCATTTAGTGCAATCCACTGAATTAAAGCTGAAAGTCTGAACTTCAGCTGCATCTGAATTGTTTTGTTTAACATTGTGGTAAATGCTTTTCATTGCATATTTTCAGTATTCGATTCTTTACGTGTGTTTTTGACTCTCAACTCTTCATGCTCACAACACAAGACATTACTTACTTTATGTTCATCTAGAATGACATCAAATGTGAATTCAGAGGAAGTTCCTTCAACAGTTGAGTTTAGTTCTTTGTAGAAGCTGAGTGGATTCTGAAATGTCACTGACATTTTCATCTCATGCATCAATAAATTCACATGAGGAAAATCTAAAAAACCTGAAAGAAGATAAGAGATTAAATAGGAGGGTTATCATCAAATGACGTCACATGAAAAGTGACAGGTGCCCCACCCCTGGTCAATAAGAGACACCTGTCGGTCACATGTTCCAGTAGTTTTGCTCACTTGAAAAACAGGTAGGCTCAAACAAAGGGTGGTATGTTCTGAGTTGTTTAACACATCTACATGTAAATACCAGGACAGAAAAGCTGACATACTGAACTCTCAGGCTCATCTTTTGATCTTAAACCCAATCAAGTGTTGACAACAAAAACAAGAGAATTTGACTTGCTGTTCTAATACTTTTGGAGGGGACTGTAACTTCAAAAGAAAAGGAAGAAGTAAAGAGAAGAAACAAGCTGTGTAATAGATGGGTTTCACATGATGTCACAATGCAGAACAGTGARAGCAGGAAAAACCAATGAAGGGCAGGAATTTAAGTACTGGAGGATCTGCCATCTGAAAAAATGTCCATGTTTTATGTATTTACGGATGCTCCAATCATTCTAACTACATAAATACATAAATTAACTTATGTAATAAATAAAAAATAACTTTTTTTCAAATGTTAACATGGATTTTTATATGAAGGACCTAAACTGTCATAAATAGAAATAAAAGCAGAAATAAATAAATGTATCAATAAATAATTAAAATGCACATATTGAATTTTAAAAAGGAAAATTCTACCTCATGTTTTATAGTTGAATTGACCTTCATATTTATTTTTACAGCTTAGTTTCAATCAATCATATGTATCAGAACATAATTTACATTTTTCTGTTTTTAGAAATGTATCAGTTTTGTTTTTCCTTTTACTTTTAGATGCATTTGTGCATCTTAAATATTTGTATTTAATTATTTTAAAACAATTCCCACAAGTCTTACTTTACCTTATTAATTTCTGCCTCATTATGTAATGTTTTTTCACATATTCAAGGAATGAGATGAAGGATAACTTATGAGTGTTTCCCGAAGTTGGGGTCGGGACCCAAAGTGGGGTCCCAAAACATCAAGGTGGGGTCCTGAAAAGATTTTCTGAATTAATTACGTTTTTGCCTTAGTTGTTACAAAGAGTGAGGTTAGTATGTTTAAAATGGATAAATGTAGTATAAAAATATTGTTACTATGCCCATGTTTAGTTGACC
>NW_013953018.1:79545-81856 GCF_001266775.1 Austrofundulus limnaeus | reverse complement strand
GTTTGTATGTAATGTATGAATATAATATACAAGTTTCACTTTTTAAATGGAATTACTGAAATAAATCTACTTTTTCATGATATTCTAATTTTATGACCAGCACCTGTATATATTCACATGTAGCAGCTGTCTCAAATCTCACATTAATAACAACATACCATGGAGTAATATAAATGATAGTAATCATACAGTAATAATTATGATAATATCAGTATGGAATCCATTTATTACCATGTTTTTATACTAAGACTTGAACCATTGAACCTCATATAAAAGAAAAACCCTGCAGGCCTAAAGCTGACTGAAGGTCAACTCAAACCCTCAATAAATACTTGAAATTAAACCAGTCATACGCAAATTTTACTTACATTTTGTATGCACCGTCTTTAAATTGTTGAAGGAAAATGAATTTGATTTCACAGCCTCAGACTGGTTGCCTCCTTGTATGGCTGTTATGGTTACATAAAGGAAGGACATGTAGAGTTTCTGTGACTGCCAGACGAAACTGCCAAGTTCATACGAATGCTCTCTGGTGTAAACCACATGAGGCTGGGAACTAAAGCCAGACAACATCTCAGTTATTCTGAAGGTAAGTCAAAATACAAAGAAGTACATGGATTTTAAATAGAAGCTAAAATCAAATAAGCAACAAAATGCAATAAAGTGCATTTCAACACTTGTATGAGAATTGCTGAACCTTACTCTTCAGGTTGTATGGTCACTTTGAAAGTGGTGTCTGGTTGCTGTTTGTTGTAAATCCAACTGACTGTGGTTTTCACATTTTGGCAGCTTACAGTAACGTTTGTTGGAGCTGGAACTGCAAAAAAAAAACCAAAAAAAACAAAAAAAAACAAAAAAAACAAAAACAAACAAAGACCCTTTAATAGTCATGTAGCTGAACATCTAGTCAGCTCAGACCATTTGATTAAGTACACTTCAGTTTTTCTCCTTTTACTCCTAGAGCCATAACACCAATAGTACAGACAGACATAAAGAAACAAGGAAACAAATATTTCTACAGCTAAACATGTTGCATTTATAAAAGGTATAGTACAGTGCCTTGCAAACGTATTCACCCCTTTGGCATTTTGGCACTGCGCATGTCCAAAATCTAACAATGACTTGTCTATGGGAGTCTGGGGCGCCAAACAGCTCGTGACCCGGAAGTGACTCAACACGAAAAAACTCATGAGTAAAATGGAAGTTTACACATCAATAACTCTAAATTATTTATTTTTTCTTATCAGAAAACATATATACAATATTTTTTCTAAAAATTTATAACATTTTATTTTGTTAATTTATTTTTTGTGTACCAAAAATAGTGGTGGGGCGGCACCCTAGTGCCCCCTATTGACCAGCCGCCACTGGAATTAAGTATGTTTTACTTTCTAATTTTGCCTTTTTTTATTTTTTCCCACTTTTAATATCTCTTGTTTTCATTTCAGAGCAATAAAACATTTTAAAAACCAAATACTGACTCTATTTATGCAAACCCACAGAACCTGCCAACCAGCAGGATCACGTTGAGCTCAACTGAACTGAAAAATGAACGAATCAGTTGATAAAGTGATTCAAATCAGTTCGTTCACTTCAATGATTCATTCATTCGATGATATTGATGCTGCAGTTATTTATCTTTAATGCAGTCATTCATCTACAAATCAGTAAATAGACTGTTACAGATAAATTGTGTAGTTTAAAGGTCTTCAAACCTGTTCCTTGTGACCCACTGTCCTGCATGTTTTAGCAGTTTGCTTAAACACACCTGATTCAAATAATTAAGTTTAGCAGAAGCCTGTCAATCACTTAATGTTTTCAGTCAGGACACCTGTTTCAGGACACCTGTAAAGTGTCTTTGAGCATCTAGAAATGCACTATATAAGACTGATGCATTATTATGTATTTAGAATTACTGATCTGTCCAATGTATAAGAAAATTTTAGGAGTCTCCCAATCCAATATCAGCCAAAAAATGAATATTGGAATATATCAGCCTGCATTTAAAATCACAGATAAGCACTCCGATACAAGCAGTCCATTCCAGTAGTACGCTCAGGATTTCTATCCAGCAGTGTTTGGATCCAGCATAAATGGCTTAAGTGACCTTGACTTGTTATTTTACACTTTGTATACAGTGGGTAAAATAAGTATTGAACACGTCAACATTTTTCTCAGTAAAAATATTACTAGAGGTGTTAATGACATGAAATTTTCACCAGATGTGGTAACAACCCAAGTTATCCATACATACAAAGAAATCAAACCATAAATGTCCAGAAATGAAGTTATTTTTAATAATGTGGAATGG
>NW_013953018.1:75639-78239 GCF_001266775.1 Austrofundulus limnaeus | reverse complement strand
ATGTTGACGTGTTCAATACTTATTTTACCCGCTGTATTTTGTTTTTAATTGGATTTATTGGAGGTAATTTTCAGGGTTTTCTATTTTATTTTTTATTTATTTTCTTTAATTGTACAAGATTCTTATGTTGAAGTTTAAAAAATTATGTAACTCACTGGTTAATAATAAATGGGACCAGTCTCTCTCATAGGTACTGTTGTTGACTATTGTTTACGGTTTGACTTGATCAAGAACTTTAAGATTTCATACTACAACAAAAGTAATAGAAGTAGTATTCTAATATCATATTGGGTTGATATCTGTATTAGCCAGTACTCAAGGCTGAAATATTAGTATCGTATTGGATGTGAAAAGGTTTTATTGGGACACCCCAAGAAAAATTTCCCAATTATTCTCAACTAAACTCAAGTGAAATTATTTTTGAAAAACTTCCAAATTGTAAGTACTTTCAGTATTTAGGTATTTTTGAAAGTACACACTCCAGTACATTAACTTAATAACATGACATAACTACTTTTACTTGAGTAATATTTGACCAGTAGGATCAGTACTTTGATTCAAGTAAGGAAACTGAGTACTTTGTCCACCACTGAGTGCAGCCCCTTGGCTAACGACTTAAAGGAGCTACAGAAATAAATTTTATTTGGTTGTGACGTGGTCCATGAAACAAATCTAGCACAGACATTATCCTGAAGCAGTTTGAAAAAGCTGGGTCTAACATTTACCTTTGTTTTATTGTGTCTGAGGTTTGTTCTTTTGTAGTTGATGAGTTGCAGGTTAAATTCCAAGAGATAAAGGGATCTAAGACTGAACTATTGTGAGCCATAAATCGTCACGGAGCACTGGTTAATCTTGTTCCTCAAGAATCTTTGCTACAAAACTTTAAACAAGGAAATTAACACTAAAACAACAAAACCTTTTCAGAGTGGAAAAAAACAGTACATGAACGGTGATTGTACCAAACCTTTCAGACAACACACAACGATATAGAGAATGAGTAAAAAACAAGTTTAAGTAACTTTAAATAAACAACAGTCTAGAATGTCTTCTAATGTTAAAAACATTTTCATTACACCTATGACAAGTATAAATTTGGTTACTTATGAAACAAATTACAACACTGGTAAATGACAGTAAGATATGAACCTTGAACCCATTTATAATCTTCCAGAAATGTTTTTACAGGCAACAGAGTTTCTCTCCTAGTCTTTTAAAAAACACATCTTATTTCTAATACACAATCCAATATGCTGCTGCTTGTATCTAATCTCCCATGTTTGAGGCTTTAACTTCACCAATCCATCTTTATTTTTCAGAAACAAATGTTAATAATTGTGACCAAACAACCTTGTTAGGCTGTAGGACAACACAACACTGGTGTAGTTATAAAAAAAGAGTGATTCCCTGCTTGAGGAAGTTATTTGACAGGTATCATTTAAACTGGATCCAACTCTCACATATATCTATTTATTAAGAGTTAAAATAATTTTTTATAAGGTATCTAGTTATTTCAGCAGTGTCTTGAACAAGTTTGAATTAACAACCTTGATGATAATTTTAAATATGTATGTTACCTTCTTTAGTCAAAATAAACATGAATTTTAAGAGCTTTTGTTTATCTGGTCTATAAACTATGGGCACTATGWCAAATTTAAATGAAAGCTATTTAAATAACAACCGAACTTTAACGTGATGTAGGCTAGTAAAAGTTTAATTTAATAAAAGCCGTTTAATTTCTCACCAATGACAGAGGAAGCGCCACTCAGCAGAAAGAGGACCGTGAACGCACCACGCAACAGCATGTTTCAGACCTGTCGTCCCTTTTCATCAATCTGGACTTCCTCTTAACGATTGAGAGACAAAGGTTCATTCATTGGCCTCAGTTTCTCCTCGTTTTTGAAAAAAATAAAAAATAAAATAAATCGGTCTACAGGTGAGTTTGTTGGTAAATCACTTCGCAAGATTCACCTGAAACATTCCGTCAACGAGAAATGAGTCACCTCACCTACGTTTCCCTAACCTATGAACTACCTGGATTAAAAAAAAACCACACACACATGCACACCTGGAAGACGTCGCCGGGTTCCACTTTCAAAATAAAAGCGTAAATTGGCGTATTTTGCTTTAACAAGTTTATTTTAATAATAAAACGTGTCTTGAACTTGAAAACATCCTTATTTGACCATTAATCAATCAGTTTGCCTATTTAAAGGTGCCAAGCCTAACTTCTCTGTGCCTTCATCTTCTACACAAACAGACAAGCAAACAAAAATTAAAGTAAATGTAACCAATATCTGAGAAATTATTAAACAACTTCACCAAAAATCCAACACATTTAATAATCAAAAAGCATCTATGCAGGTTATAAAATAACACTATTAAATGACAAAAATTTAGAATAAAAATAAGTTGAAAACCTAATTAAATAAATTGCGCATCAAATAATAAATTAAATTGAACAAATACATTCAAATCAGGGGCGGTTTTAGGGGCGGGGCCACAGGGGCATTGGCCCCAGCTGAGATCTGATTGGCCCCCTGGTGCCCCTGTCCTGTCACTCATCCAAGAAGTTAGAGAGTTTCTTCTACTCACGTTGAAGT
>NW_013953018.1:62712-73691 GCF_001266775.1 Austrofundulus limnaeus | reverse complement strand
GCTAACAGGCTAAGCTGAGGTTCTTCTTCCATGAAGCAGCTCTGTTGTCCTCCATCTATATTTTCAGTTACAGGCTGAGTCATTTCTACCTTCTCCTTTCTGTCAACGCTCTCTGGTTTCATTTAAGAGTCAATCGTCAGATATTGTCGAAGATTAACCTTCAGGGTGGATATGGCTCACTAGCAGCCTCGCACCGATGACCTAGTTGATGTCATCATTTACCCAGAATGCTTTGCGTGTAAATAAAATGTCCTCGTCCGTGTAAAATATTTTTAAACGTTTAGTTTAAAAATGATAAAAACTGAACATCCTACAGTATTTTTACAGTCTTTATTTTACAGTTAATATGTTTATCATATAAAGTCTAATGTTACAACTAATCAGGGATCCCTTTAAGAACATTTGAACAATCCTGCAAAAAAAAAGTATCAACTGACAAATGATGGATGGATTTTACAAATGTGTGTTGGAGAATATTTTATCTATGTTCAGTAAAATGTATGAAAAACTAGTAAGGAGGTACTGTGCAAGCATTTTTGGTACCATTTAAGGCTCCCCTTAGGTTATTAATTCATCTGTAAACATTTTATAAATCATTAATACATGTTTATTATGCAATAATAAAGTACAAGAAAGAGACAAAACCGCGCCTAAAAATTCTGTCCATAAAATTTATGAACAGAATTGGTGACAAAGGGCAACCTCGGCGGAGTCCAACTCTCACTGGAAACGAGTCCGACTTACTACCGGCAATGCAGACCAAGCTCTGGCACCGGTCATACAGGGACCTAACAGCCCGTATCAACGGGCCTGGTACCCCATACTCCCGGAGTAACCCCCACAGTCCCCGAGGGACACGGTCGTACGCCTTCTCCAAGTCCACAAAACACATGTAGACTGCTTGGGTGAACTCCAGGACTCTGCTGAGTGTGTAGAGCTGGTCCAGTGTTCCACAACTGGGACAAAAACCACACTGCTCTTCTTGAATCTGAGATTCAACTATCTGACTGACCCTCCTCCAGCTTTCCCAGTCTTTTGTTGACCCTGTCCCAGCTGTTTTAGAATGTGTCGAAGCATCAAATTCAAAATGAGTGAATATTTACAAATAAATAAATAAATAGTTTATCTGTTTGAACATTAAATATCTTGTCATTGTAGTGTGTTCAAATAATCATCATATTGTTTTTATTCACATTTAACACAATGTCCCAACGTCATTGGAACTGTGGCTGTGCATGTCTTGTACTAGTCTAACATGTCCTGCTGTCCTCACRCAGRTCTTGTGCCAGTCTGTTCTTCTCTGCTTACAATGCCAGCTTTAAAAATTTAATAAACTGAAACCAACAACTGAAATTCTGTGATGGCTTGCTGTTTTGGCGTGCTACCTCAAATCTGTCATTTCCTCAATATGGCTGCCCTTAGACAACTTTTTGGAGGTGCCAGTGTTCATTCTGCAGATGCAGTCATGTTTTCTGTGTTCCTCAATGAGGTTGTCATATTAGACTAGTTGTAGTTCAATGTTCCAGAATATTTAGTCAGTTTGACAGATAATGAGCTACAGTTTGAAGTAGTAGTAGCCAAGAATTATTACCAACAAATAACAGATTGTCCAACAAACAAACTGTTTTATTTACAAAAACTTGTTCATGTAGAGGCCTACAGAATGTATGAAAAGGGATTAAGCTGGGATTTTGGTGTAAACCTGAATTAATTAAGCCTTGAATTGATTACATGGAAGCAGCACTTATGTGCTCTGAAACTAAACTGGTCCTGACCAGGTTTAAAGTGGAGCTTATTTAATCTGTTAATGTTTCTTAGCAGTAAAGTCACTTTACAGTAAAAACTGTTCATCTAACAGTCTTAAAATCTTATACAGTACACTGCAAAAACTGTCCATCTTACCAAGTTTTAAAATCTTATATCCAGCCAAAAAGTCTTTTTGATCTTCTTTTGAGACTGATTTACTAAACAAGAACTGATTGTGTAAGAATAATCTTGTTTTCAGAATGTGTAAGATTATTTGTCTTGTTAGCCTGAAATTTTGACTCAAAGTAAGTCAAAATTTTCTGCCAGTGGAGTAAGAAAATTTTACTTGGTAAGATTCTTGAAATAAGAAAAAAATTAGTCAAATCAAGTATTTCAAGACTCTTACCAAGTAAAATTTTCTTACTCCATTGGCAGAAATTTTTGACTAAATTTGAGTCAAATTTTAAGACGAACAAGACAAATAATCTTACACATTCTGAAAACAAGATTATTATTCTTACACAGTCAGTTCTTGTTTAGTAAATCAGTCTCAAAACAAGATCAAAATGACTTTTTGGCTGGATATAAGATTTTAAAACTTGGTAAGATGGACATATTTTGCAGTGTATCAGCTAAAATGTAGTTTTGATCTTGTTTTGAGACCGATACACTAAGCAAGGTCAGAATGTGTTGGATTATTAATCTAGCCTGAAGTTTTCTTTACTTCAACGAGTCTTGCCAAGTGCAACTGTCAAACTGCAGATTATTAATTTGAAAAGATTCAGAGTATAATCTATTAGAAATCAGTGTTTCATACAAATTTTAAATGTATTCTTTTTTCTTTGCATTAAAATATTACAGTAAATACATTTTATTATCAGATTATACATGAAAAAACAAAAGCCATTATGTCGTTTGGTTTTAGCTGTCCAAAAGATATTGTTACACAATCCTTTGGTTCAGAAGCAGGCTGTATTTTGCAATGAGGCCTACAGAGTCCTATGTAAAGCTCTTGGGTGTTTTGCTTTGTCATTTCTTTGAAGGTTGTGATCTCTGATGTCAAGTTGAACATGAGGGACAAAAAGTCCCAAAGGACATTCAGGGATCCAAGGAGCCAGATTAACTGAGCTCAGGACAGATGCATTAACGTTGTGAAAATACCAACATGTTCCCTAGAGGCAGCAGCAGACCACATTCCCTGCCAACCACAACACAAACACAATAAAAATAGTCCTTTTGGTATTTAAGCTTTACTTTAGTGTCTCTACTGGCAACAATAAATATCCTGCAACACAATACAGCTTATAGTGACTGACATGGATACAAACAAAAATATAAAAAACAACAAGAAGTAGCTTTGGATAGCTGCAACAAGACAAACATTATTGCACATTTCTGTACAGTTTGGCAAAGCACATGACTGTGAAGTCATGTGACTTTTTTTAAATGATGGCCTTAAATTCAAACTGCATGACAAAACTGTTAAAATATAAAAAGGCAGATAAACTGAACTTAGAAAACACATTTCTCTAAGATTCAAGACAGAAAACTAAACAAAGGCGCTGAAACAACAGTCACACATTCACCCAAACCTGAACTTCCTGTCTTATCATAAACTGTCTAAMTTATAACGTGACCMATCATATAAAAATGAGGATTAAGTCAAATTTGGTCAAAATGACCCAATTACATTTTCAGATTCTTGGCTTTAAAAGCTACATTTTGATACCTGGATCATTCTTATGTCGTAGGTAAATGCATATATATATATATGACTTAATTTGTCTTGTTGGTTACTTTAATACATAAATATTTGGTCTGAATCCTAATTTTATGTCCTTTTAATGAGGAATTTTTTTATGTCCTTATAAAGAGGAAACCACAAATTATATTTGAATATTGAGATTTCCCAACTAAAAAACAAAACAAAACTTTGCTAGCGCACAGGGAAAATCTCAGAATTTTAAGGCGTTTTTCCTCATCAGTTTTTTTGTTGCTACTGCTCAAAACTGCTTCAAAATTAGTTTTATGATTATATTTCAGACAGTTCATTCAACTGATACACTGATAAGGCATTAATTCATTATATTTTGACAAAATGCAATTTTTGTTAACATTTTAGTCAAAACACTATATTTGCCTATTTCTCCATCCACTTTTGGACTTAATCCTCGTTTTGATGTGATGGGTCACTAATATGAATATYAAACATGTAAAAACAGAACTGACAATAATTCTTGATTGTAAAAAAATTAAACACTTTAAGGCAACACATTTCAAGGTTGCACAGAGAAATTAATCTGTAGCTTCTTTATGAAGCAACACAAACATGTAGACAGAAACTAATAAAAACCAAACACTGACAGATGGAAGATATTAAAACTTTTTAGAAAATATGAAGAAAATGTTTGGAAATATTCATATTTGGAAACTGCACTGATTGAAAGTTTTTGTTGGTCTTTAATTGCTGGCATCATGGTCATGAATTTGTTGTTTGTTGTTGCAATAATTYACCTTCTTTAGGCCAGAATCTCACTGGGCTGAAACTGTTAGCAGCTAGATGGCAAAAAGCATCTCGAATGAAGTCTGCTAAATGTGTGTTTTTGTTCCGTGTGAGTCACAGGGGCTCGCTATCTCGTCACTTCCTCTTTGAATAAAAAAAAAAAAAGTCAACCAGTTTTCTCTCAAGTCACAAAGTCRTCATGTCTTGATTTAGTTTCCGAGCTGTGTTTGACACCGGCACATTAACTCTTAATCTAAATGTCAAAAATCTAGAACTCAGATTTTAAAAAATTTGAAAAAAGCACTTTGTGCACACCTGCCAAGGAGCCACATGTTTAACTGGTCACTTGTTTGAAACAAACAGTGAGACTGAACAGATTATTTTCATTTTTTCTCGTCATTACGAGTCTAACTGGTCTCCAGCAGGTGCAGCTCAGTGGGACACCACAGTTAGAGCTGGCTTTCAGAGTCTGCTGCCAATAGGAGGGCTCATTGGACATTATTTTCTATCCAGCAGCAGCTTCTGATAGCTAAAGAGAAACAATAAATTCCAGCTGACAATGTTTTCACTGCTTCCATCAGTGTTTCTGGTTTAGCTGCAGATGGCATTTTGTAGAGAAATGATTTCTCTGACTGGCCTAATGGAACCTCAGCTGAGGAAGAAAGGGAACAATAGTAGGATTTTCATGAATGACCCACTATTTAAACATGATGATGATAAATGTCTTCAGAGAGCCTGGAGCCTCTCGGACCATCGTCTTTATGCTGGGCTGTGTGAGAAGTAAACTGGACTTTCCACACACAGCGATGCTGCTTACTTAAATAAATCAATGTTGGCATGTTGCCCTGTAGAAGTCCTCCCAGAGAGCCTCAGTAACAATAGTAGAGCTGAGAGCGCAGCCCCCTGACCGTGTCCTCATCCTTCCCTCCGGCATGCTCGCCTTCAAACAGCATGGAGTCTGGGAGCACCACTCCCTCCAGTGGATCGGGCTGGCAGAACTCCACGATGAACTCCTCCTCACAGTCCAGCAGCAGCCTGGACCATGCGCTCATATCCAGCCGCCCGGCGGTGCCGCCGTACCCCTCCGGCAGAACGGATGGTGGGATGTTCTGGTGCAGTGAGCGCAGGTCGGAGCCATGAAGGACGTACTGTCCAAAGAGACAGAAAACACTCGTCAGAGATGTTGGCCCTCTTATTAGTAGCTAAAATCAGCATTTGAAGAAACGAAGAAAAAAGGAATGTGTAGTACTACACAGGGTTACACAACACAGATGGTGCATTTATCTACACTGCCTTTCAAATTATTATGCAAATTATATTTTATTATTGTTGATACAGCTGTTAGGTCCCTGTACGACCCGTGTCAGAGCTTGGTCTGCATTTCTGGCAGTAAGTCAGGCTCTTTTCCAGTGAGGCTGCTCTTTGTCATCGATTCTGTTCATAACTTTTATGGACTGAATTTCTAGGAGCAGCCGAGGTGTTGAGGGGATCTGTTTTGGTTGGCCTTAGGATCACATCTCTGCTTTTTTGCAGATGATGTGGTCCTATTGGCTTCATCAGATCCTGATCTCCAGCTCTAACTGGAGCGGTTCACAGCCGAGTGTGAAGCGGCCGAGATGAGGACCAGTGCCTCCAAACCTAAACTCAATGTATTCCCTGGTCCTAAACCCCCAATCCCACCAAAGGCATTTCCCCAAATGGGAACTAGGCTTAGGTCCCCATATGTACCAATTGTCCTACCACAAAGTGAAACTTGAGTAAAAGTACACATATCTTACCAAAAACGTACTTTGGTAAAGGTTAAAGTCTCCTTTAGGAATATTCCTTGAGTAAAAGTCTTAAAGTATYTGATATTTTTTGTACTTAAGTATTAAAAGTAAAAATATTGATTTAAAATGAGCAGTTACATTTTCTGTAAGGACATGTATTAGGAGGTGACCTCCCCCCCCAAAAAAAGATACAGAAATGACTATATTTTATTAAAATAATTAATCTATGTTAAATTTAGGATGCACTAGTCCAGCTGTTTCAGTTTATATACATATATCAAGGCTGCACAAAGCTTTTCCCMAAAWWRAAAATMAAAGAAAGAAAAATAATTACTCAAGTAAAGTACAGCATTAGCCCTGATGCTATATTGCCTTATATGTATTAGCTCAGCGCTACACATTCTCCTCGTCACTGAGGTCCTCCATCCTCATGACAGAGAGGGGAACACAAAAATGACTCAGCCTGTAACTGAAAATATGGATAGAGGACCTCAGTTTACCTGGTTTGTCGCGCTAGCACCGAGCTAATACATATAAGGCAATATAGTGTGAGGGCTAGCATGAAAGGCTAACAGGCTAAGCTGAGGTTCTTCTTCCATGAAGCAGCTCTGTTGTCCTCCATCTATATTTTCAGTTACAGGCTGAGTAATTTCTACCTTCTCCTCTCTGTCAACGCTCTCTGGTTTCATTTAAAAGAGTCGATCATCAGATATTGTCCAAGATTAACCTTCAGGGTGGATATAACTCGCTAGCAGCCTCGCACCGATGACCTAGTTGATGTCATCATTTACCCAGAATGCTTTGCATGTAATGGTTCTGTCCGTGTTAAAATATATTTTAAAAAATTTACAAAACTAAACAGCCTACAGTATTTTTACAGTCTTTATTTTACAGTTAAAATATGTTTATCAAATAAAGTTTGATGTTACAACCAATCATGGATCCCTTTAACAAATGAATCAAAGTTTGGCTGAATGTCAGGTTCTGATGCAAAGAACAGAGGAGATGATTGTCAGTGGCTGTGTCTCAATTCATGGGCTGCAGCCGACATGGGGCGCATTTGTCGGCCGCTTACCTCACTGCCCCGCGCCGTAGACCGACCCAATTCATGTGCACCTATATGGCCGACAAAACCCTGAAAACGTAGGCTGCATCCGAGTATCCTATGCAGCCAACAGACCCCCGAATGCATTGCACCATCAATAAATTAAACAGAAAAACAATGACGGCTGKTTGGGAATTCATCACAGAACCAAAAATGTAAATTTAGCAACTTAGCTGAAGAAACCTTTGTTGCAATGAGACGTTAAATAAAATGTGGTAACAAGTACTGATACTGGAGCTAAACTCAAGTTCAAGTTTATTTATATAGCGCCAAGTCACAACATACGTTGTCTCAGGGCACYGTACATAAAAAAAATCTAAAGAAACTCAAATTATTAATGCTTTTTATTTATTTATATGTAACGTTTTTCTATTAAAACTGAATTATGTGAAGTTATACCCTGAAAAACCAACTGAAGCCATGTGATATAAAATGTATCACTAGGCAGAGCATGGTGACACAAACATATGTCTTCTGTAGAGTTGACCGTCTCATTTCACAGGCGTTTATGCAGCCGACACAAACGGCCTGTGACCAACGTCGATCGTGGTCTACGTCGGCTGCAACCCATGCATTGACAGCCAGTGACAGAGGATCTGGATCTGTTGAACTTCACGACTGAGAATGTCTGTTCACATATGTAGGTAGATCCAAAGAGAACTGATCTAAGAGCTGCTTGGAGTACTTGAAGTAAAATAACTATATAAATAAATAAATTGGTGCCCTGGACGAAAGTCCCCTGTAGTTGCCCACCTCTGGTCTGGTATGTTATAACGCTGCAATTCAAACAAAACTTTATCCGTCCGTCCATCTGTTTTCTTCCTCTTATCTGGGGTCAGGTCGCAGATACTGGTAGCTTTGGCACTGTGTGCAGGAGCCAAGTCCTGTTGGAAAATGAAATCTGCATCTCCAAAAAGTTGGTCAGCAGCAGGAAGMGTGAGGTGCTCTAAAACATCCTGGTAKACGACTGCGTTGACCTTGGACCTCAGAGAACATGGCACCAATGCCCCACCGACTCTGGGACCTTGATTTCCAAAAGAAATGCCATCAGAGAAGACAACTTTGGAGCACTCAGCAGCAGTCCAGTCCTTTTTGTCTTTAGTCCAGGCGAGATGCTTCTGACGCTGTCTCTTGTTCAAGGCTTGACACCAGGACTGCGACACTGAAACATGTCTTCATACGTCTGAGTGTGGTGGTTCTTGAAGCTCTGATTCCAGCTGCAGTCAACTCTTTGTGAATCTTCTCCACATTTTTGAATGAGTTTTGTTTCACAATCCTCTGCAGGGTTCAGTTATCCCTATTGCATGTACAATTTTTCTACCACATCCCTTCGCCTCTCTATTAATGTGCTTGGACACAGAGCTCTGTGAACAGCCAGCCTCTTTAGAAATGATGTTTTGTGTCCTGCCCTCCTTGTTCAAGGTGTTAATGGTCGTCTTTAGGACAACTAAGTCAGCAGTCCATGATTGTGTAGTCTACAGAACTAGACTGAGACCATTTAAAGGCCTTTGCAGGTGTTTTGAGTTTATTAGCAGATTAGAGTTTGACACCAGGCGTCTTCAAAATTGAACTTTTTCACAATATTCTAATTTTCTAAGATAATGAATTTGGGGTTTTCATTGGTTGTCAGTTATAATCACCAAAATTAAAATAAACATTTGAAATAAATCAGTCTGTGTGTAATGAATGAATATAATATACAAGTTTACTTTTTGAATGGAATTACTGAAATGAATCCATTTTTTTCCATAATATTCTAATTTTATGACCAGCACCTGTATTTTGCAAGTGGTCCTCACTCTGTRGCAGAAATAAGTACACAAACACACACACTTGTTCTTGCATCAAACTGAGGACATTGCATTGTCTTCCATTCATTTGTGTAACTGTATTCATGCCTAACCCAGACATTTYTCCTAACACTAACCACTACTAGTACATTCCTAACCCTATCTTGAACCAAAACTTCATTCACACCATACCTCTAAAACTAACTAGTAGAATACAGCAGGGGTGCAAACAAAGTGAGGACCAGGACAAGGGGTTTGTAATTTTACCAGGTATTTTATAATTTAACAGTTTATAAACAGACCTTTACTTAAGTACTTACTTTTACTTAAGTACTTTTCTCATCAGTGAAATTTATTTTTACCAAAGTCATATTCTGTTGAGGTAGTTTTACTTTCACTTAGGCATTTTTTCCCATGTACTTTATACACCTCTGGTTATTTGATATATCAAACTGAAAAAACAGATCCAAACACCCAGCGGTTTGGAGATGAAAATAATTAAGGTCATCAGGGGTGCCCAAACTTTTTCTTATGACTGTAAATATTGACTTGAATTAACTTTAAAAAGTAATAAAGGCATGTTTGTTGGGTTTATAAAATTGTTTTTGCAGTTATTAAATTAAGCAAACGTAAAATCTACAGACTTTTAGTTTTTATGGAGTGAATTAATTTAAATGAAGTAAAAAAAACCTTTTGGAACACAGGGCTGAGGAGGGAATCTGGCAGGGCAGCAGAAACCAGATCTTTGTTTAAAACAAGAGTGATATGATTGAAGGAGAACAGTTACCCTCTCTGCCATCTTCTCCTTCAGAAACGGTTTGATGATTGCAAAGATGCCCTTGAAAATCCTGGGCTCATTAATGATGTTGACGGCCTTGATTCTGATCGGGAAGCCATCCTGTGGACAAGAACAGCACAGAAATGGTTATTCTGGAAGTACAGTTGTGTTCAAAAATAATAGCAGTCCCACATCACTAGCAAGATAAATCACCTTTTTTGTTTGAATTTCAACTTCTACACTGCAAGTAAGTTTCTAGAAGGTTTAGTAAAGGTATAGAAAACCAACAGACCC
Organism: Austrofundulus limnaeus; assembly: GCF_001266775.1. Taxonomy (NCBI): domain Eukaryota; kingdom Metazoa; phylum Chordata; class Actinopteri; order Cyprinodontiformes; family Rivulidae; genus Austrofundulus; species Austrofundulus limnaeus. The sequence goes on along the minus strand of NW_013953018.1, from coordinate 63,706 downwards.
AACAGGCATAATGTGCATGCTGCTGATTCTGTGAAACGGAATCATTTACTTTATTTAATTTTGCATTATTTAATCATTTAGAAAAATAGCAGTGCTGAGTTCAGTTAGTGAGGTCATTGATTACCGGTATGTGAAAAAACAGGTGTTAAACAGGTAGTCCTGTTTTAAGGTTCAAGGCAACTGATGCTGCTGCTGGATGTGAATTTGTTCTTGAAAAACAGAGTAACTTGGGTCGTTCAAGACACTGTTCAGAAGAAGAGCTTTCTTTGATCAAAAAATTAATAAAAGAGGGGAAAACCTATAAAGAAGTGCAGAAAATGATATCAAATGCTTTAAAATGGCAGTCAAAACCAGAAAGTCGAGGAAGAAAAAGAAAAACAACTATTCGAGTGGATCGTAGAATAACCAAAATGGCAAAGGCTGAGCCAATGCCTGTGAGTACTGCAACAATCAGACCACGTGTACCAGCAAGAAGCCACCGCAAAGTCCCATTGTTAAAAAAAAGACATGCTGAAGCAGTTACAATTTACCAAAGAACGCACTGACTGGCCTAAAGAGAAGTGGCGTTATATTTTACAGACTGATGACAGTAAACTTGTTCTTTTTGGCTCTAAGGGCCACAGACAGTTTGTCAGACGTCCTGCAAAAACCTGAATTCAAGCCACAGTACACAGTGCGGATGGTAAAGCATGGTGGTTCAGTGTTTTATGATCTGGGGATGTTTCTCATACTATGGTGTTGGTCCTGTTTATCACATACCAGGGATCATGGATCCGTTTGAGCACACCAGAATACTGGAAGAAGTGATGTTGCCGTAGGCTGAAGAAGAAATGTCCTTAAAATGGGTGTTTCATCAAGACATTGGGCCTCATGCAAGAACTGTTCGTACGCACAGATTTGTTCTTAAGTTGTGCGTATGAGTGATTTAGGAGAATTTGTGGCATTCACCAATGTTTTCGTATTCTGATTTTTTTTCAGATACGAACAAAATTCA
>NW_013953018.1:56662-60745 GCF_001266775.1 Austrofundulus limnaeus | reverse complement strand
ACACTGAACGGGATGGGACAGAAGCGGAAGGCGGTTCTTAAAGAGAAAGAGGTCAATTTCAAGGCGTTTATAAGAGGAAGTGATGAGAAGATAAATTCATTTTCTATTCAAACATAAAAACAGCATTTTAATAACAACTAAAGGTGACATAGATACTTTATTATGGTATAGTATTTAAATGTATGCCTGAGAAACACATAATATTGGCCCTTTAAAATACAATTTATTTGAAGAATTTTGAGATTTATTCAGCTTTTAAAACACACTGCTATTATTATGAACATAACCGTATGAAACAAGAAAATAAGTAAAAACAACCCTAGAGGAACTGCTCCGAAGTCACCGACTGAACAAATTTTTCTTTTTCTGACTCATTTCAACCCAGATGTCATCAGATTATAAACAGAGTCTCACCTGCAGAATGCTCACCACCTTCTTGGCCAGAAAAGGACCTGGGTTGGACGCTTGAGACATTCCCACTCCGGTGTAGTCGGCTAAGATGACGATACCGTTCACCTGCGTCTCCTCCGGCTGGATCAGCTTCTCCAGAGTCAGATAAATGGCTCTCACATTGTCCACAAACGGATAATCATTTGGTTTCCATTTGCCTGTAAAAACAAAAAGGCACATCACCTGCTGAAAAACCTCCAGGTCCAACTGAAGGACGTCACAACCAAACATCAAACCTGGATTATGGAAATGTGAATTCTGCAGAAAGACTCGCACCTGGCCGGAGAAACAGGATGTACCTTCCTCTGGGGTCTGGCCGTGGTAGGACCGTGAGGAAGCCCAGGTCCAGCACATGTCTGACGGTGGACGGCTTCAGGTCCTGGAACACTTCGGGCCAGGCCTTCCGCCCCGCGTGATAATTGAGCAGCAGCTGCAGGGCGCGGTCGTAGTCAAACTTCCTGGCCCGCAGGAAGCGGAGGAGGAAGGCATCGTCCAATCGGGTTCTGAGATTAGGATGTTCCTGAGGAGCGGACGAAACAAAAGAATCTGTGATGAAAAATGTCCACAAATATGAAAGAAAAACAAAGATCTGCTTATTTTTAGTACATTAAGATTTGGTTCAAGAGATCTGAATGATTTTAAAAACTATTCAAGTTGAGATTAAACAGCTTCCAAAGAATATGAAATATATCATATTCTTTGTAAGTTGTTTCATACACACACACACACACACACACACACACACACACACACACACACACACACACACACACACACACACACACACACACACACACACACACACACACACACACACACTTATTCTTTGGAAGCTGTTTCATATATCAAATGACAAAAAAACCTATTTAGATGTTTTGTTGTTTGGATGAACTCAACTCACTTAGAACCATACTGAGACAGAACTACACTGTTCAACAAATGATCAAATATGAATATAAAATGGATTAAATGACAACATGACAACTAAAACAGATTAAAAATAAATAATAAGGTCATAATAAGGCTGGAATTTGTCAGTATGGAAAATAAAAATAACGACAATTTAAGGTTATTTTTGTTTTGTGTAAAGGACTAGCTGTGCTATAGTTTTTAAAATATCAACCTTTATATATATAATGAAATTATATAAAGACAAAAACACTTGTCAGTGTTAATAAGCTTCAGGAGTTTTATCAAATGTTGACTTATGAACTTCACATTATGAGGCTTGGTATGTTGAAAAATTCCTGTTTATGAACTTTCTTATTGCCAAATGTACCTGAACATTAAAATCTACCTACTAGTAATAACACAGGCAAACAAAAATGTATTTATATTTTCCCCATATAAAGAGGTTCCAGAAATATTCTTTGAGAAGAATTCACTGTGGTGTTAAAAGCTGCACACTTTGTAAATCAATCATTTACAGTAAGTCTTATGTTATTTTATTTATTCATCAAACATCAAATTAACTGTGGTTATAAAAAGTTAAACATGAACCAACACCCTCATAACACAAGGCCAGAAACTCTGCAGTATAAACAGTGTACAGATATTTTATTTTTTATCCAAATTCAGCCCTTTTCTAATTAGTTGCTCCACATACACAACAAAATATTGACATGATTATTGTGGAAACACAAATCCTGACCTTCAGAATCATGTCTCTCAGAGCTTGGACATCACGCAGACGCCACTCCGGCTTCTCCTGAAGCTCCTCTCGAGCCTTGGCCTCCAGGTCTGGGGTCAGGGTGCAGGAGTAGATGGGTGGAGGGGGTCCAGGGAACCAGCAGTGGTCTGCAGCAGCTGCCCGATCCGCTGGAGGACGACCCAGACTGATAGACTCATACTGATAGGCCATGGACTGACTGGGAAGAGCTGTTTCAAAAGAAAAAAGCAACACATTAAAATAAAAACAACACAAACAAGCCTGTAAAACACAAATACAGAGTCAGGATCAGATCWGATCTGGACCACATAGTGATCAAAATATTTAAAAGCTTCAGTTTTACGAGTTAAATGTGAAGATTTGACTCAAGACTGTCCAATTTACTCAAAAACAATTATTTAATTATGTTTTGTAAAATAAAAACACATAAAATCCAGAAAAAGTAAAACAGTTCAACTAGAAACTCAGTTACACACTGTCAGTTTTCATAAACTTATTTATTTTTATTTAAATAAAGCTTTACTTGATGCCCATGATATCTCTAATTGTTTGATATAACAGCGTAAACAYTGTGTTCATTTTATGAGTCAGAGCTTCAGACAACAGAACCTATGCGACAGAACCGGGTCAGAAGAACCAAAACGCCAGCGGGTTTTAATACCTGCTTCAACAACAGCACATTAATCACATGAACACGAGCTACAGACGGGAAAAGTCAAAGAAAACTTCAGCAGCGACGTTTTATTTACAAAGTACAGCATTAAAATCACAACCGACCTGTCTGCAAAGTCCTTGTTCCGGATAGAAAAGTTGRTGCTCTCTCATTGGTACATATGTACCACGTGATTCACGTGTCGGTTCCCTTTAAGGTTTAGGCTGCTTTCAAGTACAATCGAAAAGAAGCCCATTCTGTTGTGTTACATCAATAAATCACCCACATTAAGACACATTTCTCTTAATAAGACCTTTTATTTCTTCAATTATTTAACCATAACTMACTAACTAACTCGTATTTTGGTATAGGAGTAAACTGAACGTCGTGGCTGTTTCTTCGTGTTGGTCCGATTTCAATTGAACTATTCACGAGCCTTGTCCACCTGTACACTTTACATCGGTAGAGGGCAGAATTTACCCGTGTGTGCCTGAACTTTAGCGCTGTCCTCCATCTTAATGATATTCTGAAAAGGGATGAAGAAAATCATACGTTTAAAATGTTATTTTGTAATGGCCCTTATGTAAAACAAACAAAAAAAAAACCCCATTGAAACAGAAGGATAACAGATAAGGACTAGGCCTGACTTGTTAAGCAGTCAATCAAACTGATACAAGTTTTCATATTTATCTGAAAGAATGTCATATGAGAAGATAAATTATTCTTATTTAGCAAACCACCTTTTCGACCTTCACTGTGTTTTATATGGTAAGCAAAAAAAAGTTTGCAATTTTGAAAGTCTGTTTTAAATTTCACAAATCTACAATAAAATACAGCGGGTAAATTAAGTATTGAACACGAGTTTCTGATACTTTATTAGTGAATGCAAACACCTGGATTCTGTTTCAGCACTTAAGTCTTTACCAGACTCAGATCTGAAATCTGTTCAAATAGATTAAAGATGTTAAATGTATTTGACAACTATTTATTTACAACCACTGATGCTATTCACATTCTAATATTTTAATATTTAGTGGAAAATATTGCTTTTTTTATTTGTTAGCTCAGCTGGAGCCATGTCTGGTGACCCTCTGTCTTTCTGGGTTCCTTCCACTTTTTCACACTCGAGCCACCAAGAAGAGAAGGAGGAACATGCAGAGACACGAGCAGCTCAGCAGACTGCAGAAGAACAGGATGGAGCAGGATGGTGTGGACATTGTTGACTCAGCTGTGGTACTTGCTGATGAATAACAAAATGACAACTACATATACAGTACAAGAACACAACTAAACGTTTATAACATAAAAAGTG
>NW_013953018.1:52487-55063 GCF_001266775.1 Austrofundulus limnaeus | reverse complement strand
TTTTTACAGATACAAATTTAATTTTTACAAATACAAATCTTATTTTTACAGATACAAAATTTATTTTTACAGATACAACTCTATTTTACACACACACACTCCTGTTTACATATCCAAAAGTTACAAATCTTAATCTACAAATACAAAGTCTGATTTACGAGTACAAAATACATAAGACTAATATTTGTTTCCATACTTTTCTGCTCAAACTCATGTTATTTGTTGGTATGGCTCAGAAAAGTACTTCAAAAATGTATTTATTCAGCATATTAAAAAGTAAATAGAAGGAACACTAAAACAACACAAGATAGATMTGAATAAATGAAATATTCCAGTAGAAAAATCTTTATTCATTACATAGTCAAATGTGCTGAAGAAAATAATATAAAAATGATAATTAATATCAAATTTTTCTCCCCTGATGGTCTGGTTTTGGATTTATACTAAAAATAAAAGTGGAAAACCACATCACAGGCTGATCCAACCTCAGTGGAGAATTCTCAAAACAAGTTCAATTGAGGCTCAGTAGTGGGCGTGGCCTCCATGCACCTGGATGACCTCCCTACAACACCTGGCCATGCTCTTAATGAGGTGGATGTTCTCCTGAGGGATCTCCTCCCAGACCTGGATCAAAGCATCAGTCAGCTCCTGGACAGTCTGTGGCAACGTGGTGTTGGTGGATGGAACGAGTCCAGATGTGCTTGACTGGATTCAGGTCTGGGGAATGGGCAGGCTGGCCCATAGCATCAATGCCTTCATGCAGGAACTGCTGACACACTTCAGCCACATGAGGCCATCAGAAGAACCCAGGACCCACTGCACCAGCATGTGGTCTCACAGCGGGTCTGAGGGTCTCATCCTGGTACCTGACGGCAGTCAGGGTACCTCTGGCTGCAAGTAGAGGTCCCCACACCATTACTGACCCACAACCAAATGATGATGTGTCCTGCAGCAGAACATTCTCCATGTTGTCTCCAGACTCTGTCACATCTGTCACATGTGCTCAGTGTGAAGCTGCTCTCATCCAGAAAAAGCATAGGGTGGTAATCAGAGGTCTATGAAGTACCTGAAAAACTAAGTAAAAGTACCTTTACAGTAAATGACTGGTAAAAATAAATTTCATTGATGAGAAAATTATGTAAAGGTCATAAAACTCTACACAAAAATCAGTAAAGTAAAAGTACTTTTACCCACTCTAAGAAATAAACTTTTGAATTTACTGAACGAAACTGGTTCCACTAAACCAAGTTGAGTAAATTCAGCAAAGAAAATATGTATATTGCTTCATATTTACTCTACTAGATTTAGTGGAACCAGTTGACAGTAAATTCAACAGTTTTTTTTAGAGTGCAGAAACAACTCCTCTCATGATGAGTTCAGACAATTTTAATATTGTAATACAAAGTAAAGTAGTAAAAGTATCATTTTTAGATTTTGAATGAAAAAAATTGAAGTCACGGCTTAAAAATATTTCCTAAAATTACAAATCCTCAAAAAAAAAAAATGACAGAAGAACTGTAGCAAAGTAAATGTACTTAGTTACTATGAAGCCCTGGTGCTTATGGTAAATGGCCTGAACTTGTAAGACAAAGTTGTTCCACCTCTTGTTTGATCACGTAACCAAATATTTAGGAGGAAAGCATCATTTCATTGAGTCTGTGAAGTTAAGAGCCACACGGATAAACTGATTAAATATTTATTAATAAAATAGGTTTTACTCTTGAAAGTGAATTCAGTCTTTTTGTAAGTTTCATGATAATTGTGTTTAAACCAAAAAAAGATCATTTTAAATTTGTTTATGCATAAATTGTGAAATCCATGAGGTCAAACAGTGCACAAGTTGCACCATAAAGTGAAAATAGGAGCTTTGGAGTAAGTTGAGCTCAGCTTGGCTTGCAGGTAAGAAAGAGGGGCTTTGAGGAACACAAGAGGGTGCAGGTCCTTCAGGCCAGCTTCAGATGGTTTGGTCAGAGACGTTCACACCAGTGGCTCACTGGAGGTCACTTTGTCAGAACTCATCCTGTTCTTCCTCACACCAAGGAGCAGATCCTGGTCCTGCTGATGGGTTAAGGACCTCTGAAAGCCCTGTAGGGGTCTGCGACCTGCGGCTCTGGGGCCACATGGACTCTTTGGTCCCTCTGCAGCTGCTCTTTGAAGTGTTGACCGAAGCTAACATGAGATTATATTTTTGTGTTAGCTTTAGCAGTTTTTCTGTCAATGTGTTTGTAAATATGTGACGATAATAAAAAGAGTGAAACATGTTAATTAAATCAAATAACTTACAGCCTTAAAGTTTGATCTTTCCCATTTAAATCCAAATATACTGCTAAAAAATTTTAAAAATAAAGGAAGCACTTAAACAACACAGCCTAACTCCAAGTAAATCAAACTTCTGTGAAATCAAACTGTCCACTTAGGAAGTAACACTGACTGACAAACAGTTTCAAATGTTTTCAGCACATTCAACTTTGTACAGAACAAAGTGTTCAATGAGAATTCATTCAGATTTAGGATGTGTTATTTGAGTGTTCCCTTTATCTTTTCAGCAGTGTATATGTAAGCATATACGTATATAT
>NW_013953018.1:50580-51860 GCF_001266775.1 Austrofundulus limnaeus | reverse complement strand
GAATAATAACAATAATAATAATAAAATTTACTTTACATTTTTAGTCTGATAATGTCATACCAACTGGCCGGAAAAGCCACTCTTCAACAAATTCAAACTGGCAGGCCACCAGTTGATAATTACAGCTGTAGCATGTTTTTTGGCTCAGGACACATTTCATCAGTGAGCCAGGGAGCAGAAATGGCTTTTACGACAGTCAAGGTTGCAGACTCCTGTCCTAGAGTCTTGTCTCCTGGAATCTCCTCCATGCTGTTGAAGCTGGGAGAAACAGCAAACCTTCTGACACAAACTGATGTTCCATCCTGGTGAAGTTGGACCATCTGTAAAACCTCTGCCTCGGCACTGGCTCTGACCTCAGTCAAATGCAAAACTACTGAAAACAAGAAGAGGAGGAAAAAACATCTGAGGTCTCCAGCTGAAAAACCATTCCTGGTTTTGGGGTGCTTGTTGCCCCTTTATTGCCCCACCTGTTATAAATTTCACAGGTGACACTGATTAACACCTCAACCAACTCAAATCAGGTTTACCTGATTTCATATTAGACTCTGGTTAAAAGTGTTTGATATTTTAGAGCAGCGTGTTTTAATACAGAAGCTAATCTCTGCTGTGATCAAATATTGTGTGAAATAATAACCAAGAAATAACAAAGGAGCTGAGTGTTTCTTTRCACCTGAACCAGTTAACTGTTTGTCTCGTTGAAGTCTGAGTGTTTTGTTCTGACTAACAGGTTGTTTTTTTTACACATTTATCTCCTCTCAGTGTTTTTCTGATCCGAGGCTGTAAAGCCAGARCATGACCTCAGCATCTTTCCTTTTTATCCACGTAGAAAGTAGAAACACATCTTTGAAGTTGCTGAAACTGCTATCCGTAATGATTTTATGACACTTTATCAGTTTATCAGTGACCAAGCAACACTGCCACGTTGGAGCATTTTTTTTCAACCGTGTTTTTCCGTTTATCGTTCCTGCACATCCCTGAGTAAACTGGTTTTATGACCGCAGCATAAAAGATAATCTACAGAAAAGGCGATGTAAAAATAGACATTAAGATTTATTAAGTTGGTTTCACATTGTGAGGCAAAACTTTCTGAGTTTTGTAAGGCAGTACAGGTTACAAGGCACAGTTTCATTCAAAGTAATAAACAAAAAAATACAAYATATATTTTTAAAAATACAAGCGTTAGGAAACTTCATCAGCAAATCTGTCTTTGACTTTTTAAAAAAGTGGAGCACGTGTGTGTCAGCTATTTGGTGCTTTTTAAAATAGCTATGATCATGATG
>NW_013953018.1:47446-49394 GCF_001266775.1 Austrofundulus limnaeus | reverse complement strand
GTTCTCAGGCATTTTATTCTTTTCAAAGAAAAATAAAAGATAAAGACAAAAACGTTGCCTTGAAAGTGAATAAGTTACTAAATAAATAAAGCAGGAAACGGACAAAATACATCATAAACTCGCCCAAATGAGCAAATTCCATGAGATTTTGTATTTTATACTGGATTCCATTTTGTGTCATATCCGTGACTTCCACATTGTAGAAATCATTGGGCCCTACATATCCCAGTCTTATTTATTTATTTTTTTATACACCTGGGAAATTTGTCCACATACCCCCTGTAATATGCTCACGTACTCCAAGGGGTACATGTACCCCTGGTTGGGAATCACTGTTTTATCAAAAAAAATACATAAGTGTGTTTATATGCATATAAATAATTTGTGTGTCTGTGTAATATCAGTAAATATCAGTTATTGGCCATAACAGCAATAATAATATCGGTATCGGCTGCAGTTTTCATATCGGTGCATCCCTAAATCTGCTTGTCAAAAATCCTTCTGAAGATGTGACTTTTGTCTGGATTTTATTCATCTGTTTAATGAGGTTTTTTTCAGTTTGATGTTTGTTCTGATTGGACCTGCTGTAATGTTCTGTTAATTACAGATTTTTGTCAGGTTATAGGCAGATAATTAAACATGACAAAGCACTAATAGTTTCACAGTGAAGCCTAAAACAGCTGTCAGCAGCCTGGAGTTTTACAGGATAAAATAAAATCACTAATTACATTAGCTTTTATTCCTCCAGCATCCTGTCTGAGTTATTTACTCTTATCACRAGACGACAGGTCTAATCTGTTAACATGGTTCAGATGTGTGCCAGTTTTACAGAAACCTCAGCAGAACTGGTTTCTGATGATAAAAACGCAAAGTTAGTGCCAGGTGTGAGTGCTCTCAGTCCAGTCCTCATCAGACAGGTCTGAACAGGGCCTGAGGGTCCAAAACAGCAGGAAGTTTGAAAGTTACAAAATGCTGAAAATCTGAAATCTTAAATGAGTTGTGGAGTTCAACTTCATCTGCATTTTATGTACAAACATCTCCCTGAAGCCTAGCTGTGAGAAACTGGTAATTWCATGGAACGTCTTTAGCTACTTTTACTGTTTCAGTCACGTTAACAGCTTGGATGCTGAACATATTTTCTCAAAWGTTTGTTAAATGGCCTCCTGCTTGGTGATGGTGGGCTGAGGGATGGAGGTGGGCTGCTTGGGCACCGTGGCTATGACCCCCTGAGGCATTTTATAATGTTCTGAGCCGGAGGCCGTGGGCGGAGATGGGATTGGAGTTTCAGGAGTGGCTGAAAAGTGAAGAACAGAGAAACAGTTAGGACTGCAGCTCCATGTGTTCTCTAAAAGCATTTCTACCCAACTAATGAGAGCTGCTGGGAAACTTCTCAAAATAAGAAACACAGAAAAAATAYCAGGAGTTCTCGACAAAATAAGCCAGATTAGTTTCCATGAAGAATTTAAAGGATTATTTTGCCGTGGCTGGCTGCGTGTGGCGCTGATGGAGGAACGTTTCATCATCTTTTTATTTAAGGACATTTCATGCTGTTAACTTTAACTGAACAGATTTTAATCTTCATTTTGTAAATGATAACTGTGATTGTTTCATGTGAAGCAGTCGTGTTGTGGTGCAGATTTGACACTCACAGATTTGGCCGTTATGGATGGGCGTCGGCAGGTTGCTGGCCACGATGACGTTACTGCTCAGGTGTTCTTGGACCAGGTGGGGGTGCAGAGAGTGGGGGGCATGTGGGGCTTCATTAGCTGAACCTGACAGACAAAACCCACTATTATTAAAAGATTACTGTTTTTGAGTTCATGTATCTGGTAATGAAATTCCCATGAATCACTGGATGCACATCTACAACTGATTAAAGGAGACCAATTATGGGTCCTATAAATTTTTATGGTATGTCTGTGGGCTATCCAGATTCATTCAATTTAAT
>NW_013953018.1:45330-47193 GCF_001266775.1 Austrofundulus limnaeus | reverse complement strand
CCAAGAGCCAGAGTTGTGGTCCCAGCTTCATTTTTTTTCTCTCCCTCTGCTCTGCGCTCACTCTGCATGCTGCTACCAGAGCAGGGAGCAGCAGCAGTCAAAATACCTCAGAAACTCAAACAAATAGGCTTTAGCAAGGCTTTAATAAGCTAAACAATACCGGTACATGAGAAAACATGTTCATAATGAACGAAAATAAATAAATAATTAAATTTTGTCCTTGCTGGTCTCGAATCCAGGTCTTCTACTCTCTGGTTCAACACTCTACCCATTGCCTTATTGGAGGTTTGTAGTTAAATGAGCTGCGCATTGCACAACAACATGGTGACGGCTTTTTATATTGAGGAGGAGGAGCCTCACCCTGGGGTTGCTAGGTAAGGGGCTGAATGCAGATTCCGGTGGGTTGTCGTACGGCTTGTGACATCACAAAATGACTGAAGTATAAAACTTGTCATTAATATACATTAGAATACATTTACTTACAGTAAATATGCCCCCTGGGTGCATTTTTTTAGTCCTATGACTGTTTTTTTAAGAAGTACATACCCAAAGTTGAGTAAAAAAAACTTCAAAAAGTGAATTTTGCATAATAGGTCCCCTTTAACTTTCAAAATCAACCTCATTCAAGATGGCCCCCTCAGCTCAACCATAACCAACATAAAATAGCTCTATAAGTCAGTCCGTTATGCAAATTCTGAGCTAAACTTTGGTGGCTGAGAGTCATCTTCAACACACAATCTGAGCACGAACCGATCACTAAAGATCTATTTTTAAACTTTATTTTATTAACTATAACAGGGAACTCTGTCTATTATAAACCACTGGATGTATTTTAGTGAAACTCGCAGGTTGTAATCCCTGAATTCACCTCTTCGACTGATTAACTTTTGCAGTAACACTAATTTAGGATGGCCGCCACAAGGACAAAGTGTCTGTAACTTTCACAGTTTTGGGCTAAAATTGCGTGTTTGGCTGAGCATCATCATTCTCACCCAGAGAACGGGATTTTGTATGTYCCAGCATACAGTTCAGCTCTACATCCAGCAGTTGTTTTAAGAAGTTGTTTATATCAAAAATAAATTTAACTTTCCATCATAGTTTATCTAAACACCTTGAAAATGGCTTCTCTCTTTAAGAACCTCCTATTGTTTCTGACATTCCCACTTCAGCACATCTTCACCACAATGATTCGGGGGAGGGGTGCTCTGTGGGGCTGCTGGCCTCCAGGGAGGAGCTTTGTGCAAATGGGTGGAGCTTTGTACCAGCAAGTGTTTATGMAGCTCCACCTGACTACCACAGGAGATTCAAGGATGTCTCCAACATGAATGAGTCAAAGCAACACTTAGTATGTTTTTGATGAGGGGATGACATCAGAACATGAGATAAAGCATAAAGCCTTTGACATTAACTTTTGGAATCAACTGTTTTTGTCTTTTTGAAAAATAATTTTTTTTGATCCACAATACACATTTTAAGAAAACTTTTCAAAAGTAACGACTAGATGCTCATCTGTGACTGATTATCTTCAGCATTCGACCACTTCAAGATGGCCGCCTCGRCTCAATGACATTGGCCAACACAAATAATGTCTATACGTCAGTTTTACAGACATTATCTAAAAATGAAAGTGGAAGTAGTTGAGATTCATCCTCAGCACACGCGTCAGGTAACAGATCACACAATGTGTTATAATATTTTATGAGATCTTACAAAACTTTATTGACAAGATTTGACAAACTGGATTATTTCCCTTTTACAATAAGATGATCTTTGTCTAAAACTGAGGCGATATGAATTCCTTTGAGGCAGGTTCCCAACCTTTTCTCAACGCACCCCCCCTACACACACACACACACACACACA
>NW_013953018.1:43852-45188 GCF_001266775.1 Austrofundulus limnaeus | reverse complement strand
CACACACACAATCCTACTCTACTCACCACCCTTCCAAAAGATGTGCTCAACTTTTGTTTCTTTATCAAAATAATAAAAGAATAAAGTGAAAAGTTGAGATTTAATTCATTAAATGGAGTTGTTTTGGTGGGTTTTATATGCAAATAATAAAGTGAAATCTTTACCATCTCTGAACAGACAAGGTTAATTAACCAACATGTTCTTTGGCACCCCTCCAGGGGGGCGGGGGGTGCAGGATGGGAACCACTGCTTGAAGGAATGCCAGGTTCTTAATAAACTTTAGTGTGCCTATATCTCTGTGTGTACAGTATATATCTACAGTATGTATGAATGTAGGCATGTAGTATGCACAGTATATCTTTATAGGTATGTACATATATTTATATATGCCCTCCATGTATTTATCCATTTATTTTTAGGTGAGTGGACAGATGTTGGGTGTGTGGTCCTGTGTTTTCTTGGTGTATATTTAATTTACTTCTAATCTCTATTTCAATCTTTCTAATTACATTTTCTCTTTGTTTTTCCCTTTTTTTCTATCTTCTCTTTACTTAAAAAAATCACTGATGATGAAGAAATTAATAAACTAATATTAAATTATTTTTATACTGAAATGATTAAAAAATAAATAAATAAACTCTAGTGTTTTGGTTCTGAGGACACGTTTGAACCAGGTTCTTCCTGTCTGCCTCAATATGAAGAGAAGGAATCAGACCAGTGGTCGGATTTATAAAACTGGCGTACGCACAATTTGAGCACAGAAACTTGTGTACGCCAAGGTTGTGATTTATAAAAATCCAAACTTGATGTGAAAATGTGCGGTGCCTCAGCCAGCTCTGACCCATGCATACGCTCATTTTGGAGATGGGAAGCTGCGACACAGATGGTGAAGTGAGGAATTAGAGCCACACTGTGTAATGATCACTGTCAGATATTTAATTTACCTTCAGAATCAGACTTAGATTTTTATTCAACTTTATCATCAGCTTTCTTAACAGTAATATTTACTGTATGCATCTGCTGCTGAGCCATGAGGACCTTTGAAATAAAAAAAAACTTCAATCTTAAATAAAAGTTCCCGTGCGCAACTCCCTTCATCTGCTTCCTCCTCAGACGACCCTGACCCACAGACCCCTCCCTGACCCACAGACCCCTCCCCGACAAGAACAGCAGGACAGCAAAAGTCACGCTTTGGATACACGTGCAGGGCGCATCCACCTCGCCAGTGTGGATGTTATAAAACTTCATGTTTAAAGTCCGTATTTGTTACGTGCGAGCGCGGGGGGATGCGTGCGTGTGTGTGTATGTGTGCGCGCGGGGTGGGGGTGTCTGCCGC
>NW_013953018.1:42132-43842 GCF_001266775.1 Austrofundulus limnaeus | reverse complement strand
ACGTGCAGGGCGCATCCACCTCGCCAGTGTGGATGTTATAAAACTTCACATTTAAAGTCCGTGTTTGTCGCATGCGGGGGTGCGTGGGGCGGGGTGTCTGCCGCAGATAACAGAGCAGGCAGGAGGGGGAGAGGATGAGGAGAAGAGCGGTGGACTTATTTCTAATTTTATCTGACCTTTAATTTCATTTTTATTGTTTTTAACATCCTGCAGGCTCTGGGAGAAAATTAATTTGAAGCTGAGATTTGTTTTTTTATAAAAATCGTTAGATTACTCTAAAGCAAAATGAGGGAAAATCTGTGTCAATTACAGACATTCTTGTTCACGTGAGCAGCTGTCAGTCAGCACCTGTCATCCTCCAGACGCACGACGGAGCGTGTCTGAACCAATCACTTTTGTTGACATTGATCAGCTGACTGATTTAAATACACCTTAACATTCATGAGGTACTTTACATTGACTGTTTATGGTTGAATGGGCGTGTAGAGGGTAGAACCTGAGGCGGGACCTCGTGCGCAAACTCTGTGATCCATAAAGGAAAGATGCGTACGCACAGTTTTATAAATTTAAAATTTTTTTTGGCGTACACCATTTCCGCCTTTTGGCCGTATGTTCACTTTTAGTATGGTTTCCACGCAATCCTTTATAAATGAGACCCCAGGTGCTCACCTCCCAGCAACATTTCCTGCAGCAGGTTGTCGATCTTTGCCATGCCGAAGAGTTTGACAAACTGGATCTGCTCGATCATCTGCCAGGTGATGCTCTGTAGCGTGGGCAGCAGCAGGAGCAGCTCTCCGAAGCGACCGCGGGAGTCATACTGCCTGTCGTTGATGTAGTCCTCCAGACTGACCTGGACCTGATACCTCATTCGCTTGATCTTCCCAGGGTCACTCAGACCTTTAGCATCTGTGGACAAACACAAACAGTCAGGTGTGTTAATGAGAAGCACCTGGGTGCAGCAGGACAGCATTTATACAAGCCCAGTTTCTGAAGTCAGAGTCCAGCGGTGTCATCAGAACTGGTACCTGGGTCAAAGAAAACGATGGCCTTCAAGCAGGCATATTCATTGTCATCTATCTGAAGGTCCTGGAAGGGAAGCACCAGCTCATCCAGGATCCTCACTGCTACCCTGCCCACCTCCAGCTCCGGACAGTTTCTGGGAATGATGTGGTCATTTCCTGCAGAGGAAACTCGTCTTAGTTCAAACTGAAACCAGATTATGTTCCAGAATGAGACAGAGCTGTGTCTGAAATATTTCCACTCGGCTGTGTGGAGGTGTTACCTAACAGGAGGATGTCTTTGTAGAGCATGGACCTCTTGGCTGCACCAAGCAGGAGGTGTTCTCCTGCGTGAGCTCGAAGCAGAGCCACCTGCAAGACAGATTCATAGAAAGTTAGCTGCAACCCTTTATTTAAAGTCTTCATGTGAAACCCAACATCAGGGTTAGAGCTGCTCAACAAATAAATATCAATACTGCAAAAGCTGAAAAAGAAATGGTGCGAAAAAAATTATAATTTCACCATCAGGTGGATTTTTCCTCTAAAGGGTGGAGAAGAATGAAACATGTGCACTGCAAAAAATGTCCACCTAAACAAGTTTTAAAATCTTATATCCAGCCAAAAAGTCTTTTTGATCTTGTTTTGAGACTGATTTACTAAACAAGAACTGACTGTGTAAGAATAATAATCTTGTTTTCAGAATGTGTAAGAT
>NW_013953018.1:38552-41829 GCF_001266775.1 Austrofundulus limnaeus | reverse complement strand
ATCTTACACATTCTGAAAACAAGATTATTATTCTTACACAGTCAGTTCTTGTTTAGTAAATCAGTCTCAAAACAAGATCAAAAATATGTTTTGGCTGGATTAAAGATTTTAAAACTTGGTAAGATGGACAGTTTTTGCAGTGTGGGTTTGTCCCAATTAGAGTTGGTGAGTAATATAGTGTTTTATACTTTAATTACAAAACAAAAGTAGTTGTAATTTGTTACACTTACCAAATMAAACATGTAAAAAATAGTTACTTATTATAACACCCAGGATTATATTACAATTATATAAAACCTAGTCTATAGCTTGTTTTCTCTCTTCTTTTTTCACCCTGCAGGCTTTGTCACACAGATATGTTGGTCAGTAGAAGTTGTGTGTTGGACGTTACGACACTCCAGTCTGATGATCAGTTCAGATAGAGGCAGAACATAACTAAGCTYATTGTGTTTAGCTTAACTTTTGCTATTTATATTCTTTAAAATTGCTAAAATTTTAATTATATTTTCATTTAACATCATTAATCTTATGAATGATCAAATTAAATGAATCAATTTAAAAATCCAACCCTATCAGTCAGCTGACTTATAAAGTTGAAAGTTAAATTTCAAATCTTAACTGTTTATATGCACGTACTGTATATATATATATATATATATATATACACTGTATATATACAGTATATATGCTGTATATACGGACCAGAAACCTGCAGGCAGGTTCATCAGTAACTCTAAACTCCAGGTGTGAGTACGAGGGAGAAAGCTTGTTTTTCTCCATGTGATGGACCGGAGACATGTCCAGGTGTCCCCGTCCCTCACACAGTGATTGCTGGACTGCCAGCTAAATGTAATTACTGAAATTACTTTTCTAAAGTAATTAAAATAGTTAAACTACTATGTTTCCTATAAAAATGCGAGCTTGATGCTGAGTGATGAATGACTGCTGAAGAAGCTGAAACCAAGCTGTTAAATTTAAAAAGCAGCAAAACAATAGCAAAAGGCTACATGGAAGCTAAAAGTAGCAAAAAGCTGGCTAAAAGTTGAAAGCAGGGGTGGAGCTAGACGTATTGTGCATGGGAGACACACGGGTGGTCACGGTGTTTCTTTTAGAAGGGCAACATACATATAAATAAAACTACGGTACTCTGGATTTGAAAATTCAGGATGGCCCTCGCAGYTACACTGCAAAAAATGCCCACCTAAACAAGTTTTAAAATCTTATAACCAGCCAAAAAGTCTTTTTTGATCTTGTTTCGAGACTGATTTACTAAACAAGAACTGATTGTGTAAGAATAATCATCTTGTTTTCAGAATGTGTAAGATTATTTGTCTTGTTAGTCTGAAAATTTGACTCAAATTAAGTCAAAAATTTCTGCCAATGGAGTAAGAAAATTTTACTTGGTCAGATTCTTGAAATACTTGATTTGACTCAATGTTTTCTTATTTCAAGAATCTTACCAAGTCAAATTTTCAAACTAACAAGATGAAAAGACGTCTATATTGACCGCATTTGCACCACAATTAGCGGTCTGAAGGACGTCAAAACTAGACGTTTGACAGACGTAAAAAAAAGACGTCTTCTGGCGTCACAGTCTGCACCTGCGAGGGACCAAATTTAGACGTCCAAAAATGACGTTGAAAAGACGTCGTTTAGACGTTTCCTTGCGCAGTGGGAATAATCTGACACATTCTGAAAACAAGATGATTGTTCTTACACAATCACTTCTTTAGTAAATCAGTTTCAAAACAAGATCAAAGAGACTTTTTGGCTGGATATAAGATTTTAAAACTTGGTTAGATGGACAGTTTTTGTAGTGTAACGTCAAATGGTTCTAATTCAGCTATTTTAAGAAATATTGAGCAGAAATTTGTGATCATATGAATGTTAAAAAACATGCTAGTCCCAGCTAAACTAACAGTCAAAGCTAATGCTAATTTTTGAAGGGTTTTAATTTAGCAGTTTTTAAACATACACAGCATATCCTGAAAGTTACACCATCTAGCAAAAAAACATTTCATTAACTGTCCCTCTTTGAAACGCCACATGCGATCCACACACAGACTGCCAATCATTTTTGGTGGGGGTCATCTGCCACTCTGGCCACCCCTCCGGCTGTGTACCTGTTAGCAAAAGACCACCTCAAACTCAAAGTAGCAAAATGGTTGCTAAAAGCTAAAAGAAGCAGAGCTGAAATGATGAAGCACATTTTTAATGAATTGAAGAGATTTAAATGTATTTCTATGGATGAAATATTTGTCAATTAGGTTAAACTTTTGAAAAGTTACAAAAGTCATAGAGTGAGCTGACAGTTACTAATATAAGGCTAAAGACAGAGTATGTGCAGAATAGTAATGTGAATGAGAATATTTATATTTTAAAAGTAATAACCATCACTGAATGCAGCTGATACACTTACTTGACCACTAATATGTCAGCTGCATGTTTTCCTAACGTGTGTGGCTGACAGGAGACCAGGATCTCACGCTGCTTCAGGAAATCAGTTACTCAGACCCGGTGATGACACTGTTAATGATTCTGCACCTTCCTTTTCAGGGAGGGGTACAACTTTAAAAACCAGCTCATCATATTCTAACTCGGGATTAAATACGTTAACCATTCTGGTTGAAACGTTTCAGAGTTTGGGGGTGAAAAGCCACGAAACCCTGAGAGATTTGTTCAGCCTCAGCCTCATCGTTTTCTGCTCGACTCAAGGTCGAGCCGAGCCGAGCCGAGCCGAGCCGATAGCTGTGTGTTTCATGACTGGTTGATGAGTGACCGCAGAGAGTACAGCGGTGTGTACACTGTGTGTGTACGAGTGTCACCTGGTCATCCAGGGGCAGGTCACAGAAGGCTGGGATGTATTTGGCCCACTCCACCAGGACCAGCAGCTGCTGCTTCATGGACTCGCAGACGTCTGTGATGGTGGCGATCTTCTTGGTCCTTATGTCTCCGTTCAGGATGGGAGCAGGGGACGTGATCTGTGCGGGGAGACACGACTGTTACCCTGCTCACCTGTCTCAGGTGATGAAAGACAGGGGGGGCCTCACCTGTCGGGACAGAACGTCTGCCTGAATRAGGGCATTGATGGACGGTAGACTGCTGTCCTCGTAGCTGGACCTCCTGGTGCTGATTCTGTCTCTTTCATTTTGTACAGCTGCAGACACATTTATAGCATCATCAGTCCCTTCACTATCATCTGATCCAGCATATTATATATATGTGTGTGTGTGTGTGTGTGTGTGTGTGTGTGTGTGTGTGTGTGTGTGTGTGTGTG
>NW_013953018.1:36006-38439 GCF_001266775.1 Austrofundulus limnaeus | reverse complement strand
GTGTGTGTGTGTGTGTGTGTGTGTGTGTGTGTGTGTGTGTGTGTGTGTGTGTGTGTAAGTTCATCAGTGGATTAGCACTTGCTAAATTTATTGGCTAAATTTAGAAGCACTAACTGAGGTCAATAAAAGTTATTGATCAACATTATTGTTCACAGTTGAGGGTGAAAGCTGTCACACATTTTGTTCATATGTGTATCACTTATCTACAAGGACACGTGTCAAATCAAGGCCCGCGGGCCAAATGTGGCCTGCAGGTGACTCCCATTTGGCCCGCCAAGGGCACTAAGTGACAAAAGTCTGCACACGGTAATTATTGTCTCATGTTGACTCAGAAGAATGTTCTATGTGTCAAATGGATTATATTAGTGCTTTAGAATTAACTTCTGCTAAATGTTTCAGTGCTTTAGTGCTTTTGAATTAGGGGACCTAAATATTTGAGTTAGTGCTTTAGGGTTAGTGTAACTAATATTTAGATCAGTGCTTCCCACCACTGTACAATATGTTGCCTTCAGGCCCAGGCTTCCCTTGCAAAAGAGATCTGTGATCTCAGTGGGTTTGCCTGTTAAATAACGATACATAWTGATAAATAATAAAATATTGGTCTAACTTTGAGCGTGACGTCTCACAAATTCTAAGAGTTTAAAAACAAAACGACAGGACATTAAAACTTAGAATAAGTGAGAATCTACCCAAACCAGATAGTTTTAGTTTCAAACTCTGGCCTTTAATAACTGAACAGATGCAAACAGTGCAGTTCTTGTACCAACAAGTTGAAATTAAACTGAAACAAATGGTTAAAGTAAGTTGCTTTTTTTTTCATTCTCGTGTTGCACAAAGACAGGATCCTAAGATGCAGGAAGGAAAAAAAAGGCTCTGAGGTTGTCATGTTTATCAGTATATGGCCATTATTGCTTGGAAATGTTTGCTCAGCATAAAGCCACTGCGAGCCTTCAGCGCTGCGCCGACTGAACATTAACAAAGAAGTGCTCTGCTGGCTGTTGCAACATCTGCAGTCAAGTCAGATCAATCCGATGGAGACACAGGGATTTCCTAATTATATTGGGAAATTTGTTTTTGTTTGTTTCAAGAAAAAAAAACATGTTTTGATTGTACAAAAAGACATTTGAGTTTGAATGAGACAGATAAAAACTTCCTACCTTCTTTCTTCATGCCGGCTCTGAAGCATTTCTTCAGTCTGCAGTATCTGCATTGATTCCTCTTGTCTTTGTCCACAATGCACTGTCTGCTGAACCTGGAGCCGGGATGGACAAACAGGTTCAGACGAGAAACTTGACAAAAGAAGCAAGAAAAGTTGCTCCTTTGGTCTCATATAGAGTTAAAGCTRTATAATAACAGATGTTTATGGAGTGTTTCCTTCACCTGCAGGAGTACATGTGGTTTTTGCGGACACTGCGCCTGAAGAAGCCCTTGCAGCCATCGCAGCTGGAGGCCCCGTAGTGTTTGCCCGTCGCCCGGTCCCCACAWATGGCACACAAGCTGCCCGCTGCCAGGTGGCCGGGGGTGCTCATGTTGGTGCTGTCGGACGGCGAAGAGTCTGACACGGACAGAGAAAAGCTTTCATCAGGTTTGTGACATGAAGGGTAAAAAGCTGTGAAGAGAAAACGTGTGATCATGTGAGAGGCTGTGTTTGAAGTGAACGAGCCAACAGCCTGATGATGTTTGATGACCTCTGAATGGTTAATCAGTAGAACCAGTTTCTGTCAGAGGGTGAGGACATTTTAAAGGTAATTTCAAATGTTCAAGGTGTTGAAGTCRTCATCCCTCAGGCTTCTTGTTTCTGATCTCTCGTTGGGAATTTTAGAATCAGGATCGCAGCCATGTGTCATGGGAGACTGCCTGTCTAAATGAGTTGTAGAGCAGCTCAAACTGTGTGGGAAGGAGCGGTTTGTAACAAGAGAAGGGTGATCATCATCGCTCCAACCACAGCTTCATCAAGCTGAAACAGGTCCGAGCTGACCCCAGGAGCAGATCCAACCGTCCCATAAAAACAACAACACCAAAAAAAGCCCTTAACATTTTCCTATCAGGGCCTGAGGTGATAAAAGAAGGAGCTGTGTGTGTGGAGGGGTCAGCCCTGATGGACAAATGACCCTCATTATCGCTCGGTGCCAGACTCCCTCTGACCTCTCCGTAGCAAAGTTTTAAATCAGTAAAAGTCTCAAAGTTCACCCTCCGGAGCTGCATAAATGTGACTCACCTGTGCCCAGCGGGAGCACCTGCATGTTCTCAAACTCCAGCGTGGTGTAGGCCGGGTCCAGAGCCTCGCTGTAGTCTGCCATGTCCATGTCTGCCAGAGCTGTGCACCTACAGATCCTCAACTACCTGACAGTAGGGCTGAAAGACTTGTCCAAGAAGATGATGCACCCCCCCTCCACCTCCTTCTTGTTCTCACACCCCCACACACCTCTAACA
>NW_013953018.1:23376-35946 GCF_001266775.1 Austrofundulus limnaeus | reverse complement strand
ACCCACCACCACCACCACCCCTCACTTTTTTTTTCTTTCCAGGCCTGGCTCCGCCTTGTAACGGGATGTCCCGRCTGGGTGTGATGAGAGGAGAGCAGTGAGTGACAGCAGAGAGGTGGAGAGTCTCTCTGGTTGATGGTTAACCAGCAGAGTTAGTGGTGAATCACACACTCCCTCTGTTTCACCTCAATCATATCAATCTGAGCTCCAAACTCTGTGTTTAGATCAGATGTGTGTGTGTCGGACAGGTTAGCTAGGTGTATTTACTTTAGTGGGTATCCTTGAAGGTACTTCAGCAGTTTTAWTGTTCCACTTTATGAGACATTAGTCAAACGTCTTTTTAAATAAACACGTCTTCTCTCTCTCTAAGGGTCTGAGTCTTCCAGGAAATCCACCTTMAACTTTGATCAAAACAAGAACGTCTGCTTGTGTGTGTCCAACTGTCTGTTAGCAAAATATCTGGTAAACAACTGGACAAAATTTAATGACCTTTACAGACGGAACCACAGTTTGCACACCCATCCAAGATGGATGCCACAGACAGCTGAGGTGATAATAATTCAGTCACTTTTACAGATTCCGAGCTAAGATTTGGTGTGGTAGTAGCTGAGCCTGATCCCTGACACAAACCTGTGGTAGAGTATGACAGAAAGCCTAAAAATGTAAAAACTGACCGCTTATTATTTAAATATAATTCTTTTAATGATAATAATCTGATTTACATCAAGAMCTGAAGAACTTTTGGAGTCTAAGTCAAGACTGACGTCATGAACGAGTAGCCTTAAAAAACACAATAATGGTGGTAATATGGTCAGATTAATTGTGGTCAAATTGTGTGTGATTACAGCTGAGAGCWGTTCACCACATTTACTCACTTCAGTTGGAATCTATCCCTGAAATCTTAGTCTAAACATGTGGAGACGATCCTGTTTGTCTGAATCACCAAAAAAGGTTTAAATGAAAACTTCACTCAGTTTTCATCAACAGCTGATTCACTTTGTTCTGTAGTAAGATGATTTTAATGAAAATAACATAAATAAAACTTTTACTAAAAACAAGTTTTAATAAAACATTTTTTATGCTGAGTCAGCATTGACTCTGTTGTCATAAATCTGTATGTTTATTGCAAACTGACTGAGAGGAATGTACTTTCTTAGTAAGTTCAATAATTTTAGTAATTTTAGTAGTAATTTTAGCTTTATTTACATTTTGCAGTGAAAAATGTGTTAAGGTCCATGAGTAGAGTTTATTCTCTGCTCAGCTCATTTTCTGACTCCAATTTAGATTCTTTGAAGGGCAAGTGGGAGATGGACTTGGAGGAATCCATATCAGACACAGTTTGGCAAAAAATTATTCAAAATATATATTYGTCCTCAATATGTGTGAAACATGTTATAGTTCAATTCAAGGTAGTACATCRTCTACACTGGTCTAAGGACAGATTGTGCAAATTCAAAAGAGACTTGGATCTGACGTGTGATCGCTGCAGACAATCTCCTGCACACATTCTGGTCCTGCCCAAAGCTACATGGATAATGGCAAGGCATCTTTGACACCTTTTCAGGACTATTTGGACGAACTGTTCATCCATCACCATTCATCTCTCTCTTTGGGGTGGCTCCAGCAGAAGCTTCCCTCATTGAACATCAGAGGACGGTGTTAGCTTTCTGCTCTCTACTGGCTAGAAGACTTATTCTTCTTCGCTGGAAGGATCCACATCCTCCAGTATATGGTCAYTGGTTAAGAGAAGTTATGTCTTACATTCATTTAGAGAAGATTAGATATACTGTTAGGGGATCTGTAAACAAATTCTTTGACATCTGGCAGCCATTTTTATCTTACATAGAAAAAATTTCAGCAGATAACTTTGTCTGATGGTCAAATAATGGTTCTTTGTACACAAACCTGTGTTTTGTATTTACAGATACATGAATACAAGATGTATTTATATTTATGTTTTGTTAGCAGATCCGGTATAGGTGGGGTGGGATGGGAGGGTTTTTAGGGGTGTGTTTTATTTTATTTTTTGTTAGTTTGTATTTTTGTTTGTGTTTTTGCTAAAAAAAATAATTAAAAAACTTTGAAGAAAAAAAATGTGTTAAGGTCGAAAACATTGTTGATTTATTTGCTTCAGTATCCTTCCTCTGTTTTTGTCTTCTTATGCTTATTTTAGCTTTTAGCTGCTGTTTGGCTAGTTTTTGCTCTTATAGTTGCAATTTTGCTTATTTTAGCTTGTATTTATTGTTTTGCTAATTTGAGATTTAAACCACTGTTTTGCTTATTTTAGCTTGTAGTTAGTGTTTTGATTATTTAAGCTTTAAGCCACTGATTTGCTAGTTTCAACTTTTGTTTGTGGCTTTAAGCTACTGTTTTATCARTTCTAATTTTCTGCCACTATTGTGCTAATTTTAGCTTCTGCTTTCTAATTTCAGGCAATTCTTCAACAAAGTCACAATTTTCTGTGAGACAAACTTCAGCAGGTTCTGTCTCTAGAGTCAAAGCAGAACTCAAAGATATAAAAAAAAGAAAACATTTGATTTCCTGTTTTTATGAGGGCAAAGTTCAAGTTAAGAGCTCATGTTAACAAGATCAGAGTGGAATAATGGCAGCGATAGCAGTGTTTTAATAAATTACCTGTCATTATTTCATTTTTTAAAATGAATTTGTTGATTTTGAAACTGCAGTTAGCAGTTTTCCAGATGTTTTGAAAAACACTTGGTGGTCCTCTGCTGACAGAAATTAATTCAAACCTCAGATTGAAAGGTTTAACAGAAAATGTGACTAACATCATGGGATTATAAACAATCTTTGCCTCCAAACTTTGACATTTTTCAGTTGAAGTCAGAGTTTTAAGACCTGATAATTAAATATAAAAGCATGTTTTCTAGTTCTGGATGATTTCCACATGTGACTTTTGCAACCTGCTGTCCTGAGTGGGATGGATTTACAAACTTTTCCATGTGGCACAGCAAACAGTAGCTGTGTATTTGAAGAGAAAGTGACAGTACACAAGCACAGGTCAACGCTCTCCAGTTCAGCCAAACCTCAGAGGCAGTAAACCTGTTAACCAGGTACTCGGGCTCATAAAATTATTTTCTTTCGTCCAGGCAAACATCATAACATTCTTAGATGCTTCTGTTGATGAAACTGAGAGGATTTACTGTAATCCAATCAGAAATGAGAGTCCAGATCCAGATTAAAGAATCTGACAGTGAGACAGTGGTGTAAGCACATTAATGTGATTAACTCAGTGGACACGCCCACATTGATAAAGTGATTAGTCTGTTCCTCACAGGACTGAAATGATCAGAGTGGATCAATAGCAGCTTGTTTTTCCTGAGTGGACAGAGGTCATGAGTTCCAGCAGAGCTTCACGTTCGATCCCTGCTGCTCTGCTGCAACGCTTCGTATTTGTTTTAGACGTGAGCTGATTATTTCAAAGCAGCGAGCGCGTGATGAGCGGGGGATGTGGGCAGAATCTCTGCACAGCTACGAATGAGTCACCAACAGCAAATCTTATCTTCCTCCTCATTAAAGGGCTTTTATCACTGCACCCATCTTAAACTTCAGCAAAGTCCTGAAGGAACAGTCATATAGTGGATTATAAAGTATAATCTGTAGCGTTACAGCTCGCTTAATCACAAACTTACAATTTGTTCTCGTGCAAAAATGTTCAATCTCTTATCAGAGTTTAGCAGTGGAGGATTTGTGTTAACGTGTCCTGACACCTCAGCTCACAACCTGGGTTTAACAGGTACAACTTGCAGCTAAGTGTGACACCAAACATAAAATTTTTTCCTGAACTGTAGAAAATGGCCAATTTTTCCTTCTGAAATGTGGGTCCACACTCAGCGTAAACAACAAAATGCTCGACTGAATTCAGTGAAAACAGATAGAAGCTTGAGTCACATGACCGATCTGCATCAGGCTCTCTCTGATATGTTGGAAATGAACGTGTAGAATTTCAGTGACGACGTTTAGGTGAAAAAATAAAAATCACTCTGCTGCAAAACATGAATGAAAACTAAACAAGTAAAACCATGAAGCAGGACGGTGGCGTGGTGTAAAAAGGCAGCTCGGTGCTCAAACTCAAAGCTCCTGAGAAACATCTTCTAGATCAGTCATCCATCTTTTTATCCGCATAATTTTCTCAACAAATCGAAACACCAGTCCATCAAAACCATCAGACTTCTGGTTCCCTAACGGTTATTTTATTTTCACTCACTTTGACTGTTTCCTCAGGTAAACAAACATGCTGTAGCCGGCAGCCAGGCTCAAATTTACTTATTTATTTTTAACTTAAAGACACAAAAACCATTCATATGAGAAAAATATTCAACAGATTTTATTACTATATGACATTTTTTGACCAATCTTCATGATGTCATGAGTAACTCTAACCTGGTGACCAGATTTATTCTAATCCAGACTCATGATGCAAAAATATAGAATCTCAAAAATCTCTTCAGGTATGAAAGGTACATTTCAGGAACATGTATGTATAAAATTACTGTCTTGGACAATTTTAAAGATCCAGTATTCCTGTAAGAAATACACATCATCTATCTTCAGAGTGAGTCAAAAATCACAGGACACTTTTTAAAATATGAAATATCTGAACATCCCAGCATGTAAAGGGTGGTGGTGGGGGCTAACATGGCTCCCATGTTTTCCCCAAAGATAAGCCTCCTCACACAACACCGAGTATTCAGATACTGTATGTCTTCTTCACTTAAGTGTCTGAAATAAAAAGGTGTCCTGAGACTTTTGATTCACCCTGTGTACATTTGTACGACAGTTATAAACAACAATGGTCTCCTGTGGAAAAAGTAGTGAAGTCAGCAGTTTTGGTCCAATCTTGAAAATAAAGTTATGTGTGATCGCATTAAATATTGTGAGACGTTGAATGATGCGTTAGCATCAAGATATGATTTGGGGTTAAGAATGTCCTGCATTATAGCCTGCTTTCTGCTTTTGGAGCGGTCTCAGGTCTGCTTGGTGTTCACAGATGCATTCAAACTGCACCAGAGTTCACTCCAGTGGCGCTGAGACCTAGGTTTGTAGGCAGACCAGAATTTGCTGTTTTGGGCCGAATCAGAGTTCGATTACGGGTTTAAATCTCCCCAAACGGACCAGAATTTCAAAGCAAACGAACTAGAGTTTGATCAAAGCAAACTAAACAGAGCTGGTATGAATGCATTCAATGTCTCTCATCTAGGAACACATTGGAATCTCCCCAGAAGAGCTGGAAGAGGTGGCCCGAGAAACAGAGGTCTGGGCCTCTTCTCAAACTACTGCCAGACCCAACTCTGAAAAAAATGAAGATAATAGAGGATGGATGGATGGATGGATAGATGGATGATGGATGGATGGAGGGAGGGATGATGGATGGATGAATGGAGGGATGGATGGAGGGATGACGGATGGATGGATGGATAGATGGATGGATGGATGGCTGGATGGATGGATGGATGATGGATGGATGGATGATGGATGGATGGAGGGATGGATGGAGGGATGATGTATGGATGGAGGGATGGATGGAGGGATGATGGATGGATGGATGGATGGATGGATGGATGGATGATGGATGGATGGATGGATGGATGGAGGGAGGGAGGGATGATGGATGGATGGAGGGAGGGATGATGGATGATGGAGGATGGATGGATGATGGGTGGATGGATGGATGGATGGATGGGTGATGGATGGATGGATGGATTGATGATGGATGGATGGACGGATGGATGGATGGAATGAATGGATGGATGGATGGATGGATGATTGGATGGATGATGGATGGATGGTTGGATGGATGATGGATGGATGGATGATGGATGGATGGATGGATGGAGGGATGGATGGATGGATGGATGGGTTGATGGATGGATGATGGATGATGGATGATGGATGGATGGATGGATGGATGGATGGATGGATGGATGATAGATAATGGATGATGGATAATGGATGATGGATGGATGGATGATGGATGGATGATGGATGGATGGATGATGGAGGGATGGATGATGGATGGATGGATGGATGGAGGGAGGGAGGGAGGGATGATGGATGGATGGAGGGAGGGATGATGTATGATGGATGGATGGATGATGGGTGGATGGATGGATGGATGGGTGATGGATGGATGGATGGATGGATGGATGGATGGATTGATGATGGATGGATGGATGGATGGATGGATGGATGGATTGATGATGGATGGATGGACGGATGGACGGATGGATGAATGAATGGATGGATGGATGGATGGGTGGTTGGTTGGATGGATGATGGATGGATGGTTGGATGGATGATGGATGGATGGATGATGGATGGATGGATGGAGGGATGGATGGATGGATGGATGGATGGATGATGGATAATGATGATGGATGGATGGATGGATGGATGGATGGATGGATGGATGGATGGATGGTAAACAGGGTAAAAGGTAAATGAATATAAAATGAGAGACATTGTCAAAGTGTAACAGAAATAAACTATGGTTGACCACAAGGCCACCATTTTGGCAGGGGCTGTGTGACGTCTATAAATACAAGGAGAAAGCAGACAAAACCTAAAGTAAAGCAAAAATCCTAATGTCTGCATTTTTAATCATTTTCAGAACCTTTAAATAACATTCTTTATGTATCAGAGRTGCATTGTATGCCACACAGCGCCTAGAAAAAGTATTCACTCCCTTGGATGTTTTACCCTTTTATTGCTATTATAAATCAGTCGTGGTCAATATAAATTGGCCTTAATATAAATTGAGAACAATAAACGCATAAATATTGTTTACAGTCACTGTATTAGCTGATAAAATATTGAAAGTGACCTTTTTAGCTTTTACATGTCTTGCTTATTGTGCATGCTGTCAGCAAAACTGTTCAAACTTCAAAAATTTGTGTGCATTACTTGATTTATGAGTAAAAATATCAAGCATGTGCTAAAAAAACTGTGGATTAGAATCCAAACTAAACAAAGCTCAGTTATCCATTTTTAAATACTGACGTTCCTCTCCCATTGGACTTTATATAACAGTGGTATTTTCAAATTATCATGAAAATGATTTTAGTAAATACATTTAAAATATCAGCCTAAGTGCAGTAAGTTCCAGACCCTGTAGCAGATAACTGCCTTGACTGAGAAGACATAAAGTACTGAAAGTTTACTGGTAAATAATACATTTACAGCTGAGTTGAATAGTTAACTAGTTTACTGATATGAAGTAACCACTTGCTTGATCCATGAGTACGGACCATCGACCGTTATTAAATTCTGAATAAAGGGTCGATGGTGTGACAGGTCATAATGTAACCCCAGTCCAGACTGGGACCATTTATTCTGGCTCTGGCCAAACTGATGCTTTTAAATCTGTCTTGTTCACAGTTAAATCTTTCAGTTGGGTCTATAGAAAGTGGAACTGCAATGCTGTTGTCTGTCTACCTTATTGTAACTCCACAAGCCCCGCCCCTTTTCTGAGGCATTTAAATCAACTCGTTTTTAGGCTGTCTCTTTAAATCCAAGCGAGCTGCACAGAAACGTTTTATCTACAAGCAAATCTAAAGATGTCAACAAAGGAAGACTGGTCCATTCAGCCTTACATGTTGGAGCCAGAGTCTGATCCACAGCCAGAGGACAGTGAAAACCACCAAACCGTAGTAGATAATTCCAGACCTTATTTAGCAGTTCTCTCACAAAAACTATGATGTTATATTTCAGAAAACATCATAGAAAATAGAGAAAACTAAGTGGGCTAAAAAATAAAGTATAAAGATATTTTTGCAGCACCAGGGGAGACTAAATTAGTCTTTTCTGTCTCCTAAAGATAAAAGTTCACAACAAAATGCATTTAATGGCTAAAAAATGGATTTTGCAGATATGTCCTCTTTAAAGGGCCCTAGACTAGATAATACCCTCCATAATATCAATGTTGTGACATAAACACATTGAGGGTTTAGCTTCTTCAGGTACATTAAGTAACTAACTCTAAACACAGACTGTTATCTCAAACAGAAACAACCACCATTGTACATTTAGAAATATATTCAGTTAAAACTGGTTAATATCATGTATATTATTAACAGTTGTGACATGAGAGTTGTATTGATGCATAGTACATTAAAATGTTCTAAATAATTTTACTACAGCATGTAAAAATGTCAAAATAAAGATGGACTTATAAAATGGTGAGTCCTAAATGGTTAATTTATTAAAAAATACATTTTCAGGTATCCTATAGCCCAATAAAAAGCTCATAAAATCATACGTAAATGTCTATTTTTAAAAGTAATACAGCATGTAAAACCTGAAAACAATCATTTAAATAAATGCTCATCCYTCCTCGTTGCAATAAACTTTATTCTACTGCTTGCATCGTTGGCTGGTGTCCACCAGTTAAAACACTCACTTTAATTAAGTGGGGCAAAAATTCTCTTGTTTTATCACAAAAGACAAAAGATGGCAAACATTTGTCATTTTTCAATAACAAATCAAAGAATTCAACTAATTTACTGTTAAATAAGGTCACAGTTCATTTTGATCCACATTAATTAATGAGACGTTGTTTGAGATTGGCCTGAAGGGGTTAATGTGAGGGACTGTGGCTGAGTGGTTAGGACAGCTGTCCTCCAATGAGGGAGTTGGCGGTTCGATTCCTCTGCTATTCTGTCACACTTCAAAGTGACCTTGGGCAAGACACTGAATCTTCTGTTGTGTCCCATCACTGTGTGAATTTTAAAGCACTGACTGGTCTCTATAGAATGATTGATGTAGACCAGTTTTATAGAGAGATGTGGGAGTGTTGTGTGGTAATGACGACACAGACTGTAAAGAATGTTGTGTGTCCTGATTAAGGTGCTATAAAAGTACAGACCATTTATTCTGGCTCTGGTCAAACTCTACCTGGGTTTGATCTGGGCAGGGGTTCCTTTGTCCGGGTACACCTGCTCAGTTTGGTCTGACTGAAGAAGAAACCTGTTCCCTTCTTTCATCCATTCATACTTGTGTCCTGGGTCTTCCTCTGGGCCTCCTCCCAGTGGGACGTGCCCAGAACACCTCAGGGAGGCGTCCAGGAAACATCCTAACCAAATGAACCACCTCAACTGGCTCCTCTCGACATGGAGGAGCAGCGGCTCTACTCTGAGTCCCTCCTGGATGACTGAGCTTCTCACCCTATCTCTAAGACACCCTGTGGAGGAAACTCATTTCAGCCRCTTGTATCCGTGATCTTGTTCTTTCGCTCACTACCCAAAGCTCGTGACCATAGATGAGGGTAGGAACGTAGACCGAAATCGAGAGCTTCGCTGTCTGGCTCAGCTCTCTTCACCACGACAGACCRGTACAGCRCCCGCATCACTGCAGACGCAGCACCAATCCTCCTGTTGATCTCCTGCTCCATTCTTCCCTCATTCATGAACAAACACCAAGATACTTGGTGTTTGTTCATGAACTCCTCCTTGGCCATTCCCCAACCYGGACAAGGCACTCTACCCTTTTTCGGTTCTGTCTGTGTCTCAGTCCATGGGCTGCATCCTCATGAGCACATAGCCCACCTGGGCCATGTGGGCCACGTCCTTCCAGTCCAGCTAGGCTGCATGAAACTGCTGTGAAATGAGACAGTCTAGACTTGGCTTGATTTAAGTTTGTGTGACCACATGCTACCMCGTTACCAAACTGATCAGTTTCATATCAGACTTAAAATGCATTGGGATGTGTATTTACACATCTTTACACTGGAAGAATAACAGTTAAAACGTTACACGTAAATAAATTTYAAAAAATACAATGATTCAGGTTTAGCTCCAGTACCAGTACTTGTTGCATTTTATTTAATATCTTAATGCAGCATGAATTTCTTCAGCTAACTTGATAAAATTACATTTAAAAACAAATTCTTCGGTCAGTGATGAATTTCCAAACTACGCCGACTTGGTAAAAAATGAAATCTCCATGGTCTTGGTTTCTCAGTTTATTTTGCTGTTGGAGCACTGAATCCTGGGATCTCCTCGGCCGGTAAGGATCCTCTGATGCATCCTTGGTTTTCCAGATTTTGTGGGCCGAATGAGGAGGAGCCTTCGAGTTGATTCTCATCCCAGCCGCTTCACGCTCTGCTGACGAACACTCCATTGAATTTTCCTAATGTGTATATATTTTATGAATTAAATTAAATCTTTTTTCTACATGTGCAGATCCTACAGCATCAAAAGGTGTAAACATGTGGCTTCAACAAGTAAACAATACAAAGTGATACACAAAGCACCTAACAAGATGGCTGACTCGTGACTCATGGAGCACCATCAGTGTCCTTTTCAGAGTGATGATCTTTGGTYGCACTCAGAATGCTCTCTTATTGGTAATCCTGACTCTTTTTATGCAAACTCTGTATGAGAATGTCTGAGGGTGCTCAGGACGAGCTGCACAGAGGCAGGTCTGGGTTTCTCTTCCACCTGACTGTGGATAAGTGGCAGAAGGTGGAGACATGCAGTGACACGGGGATTTCAGCACCTGACAGACTTCTTTATGAGTTTTCATTTGATGAGTGTTACACGGCACAAAACTTTGTTGAATTAACTAAGAAAGGTGGAACAGTACTCATTTATGAAGCTAAAGTTAGTATTACCAGAYGTTGTTGTGTCGTCCTGTTTTCCTGTTTATAAAAATAATAATAATGTGAGGATTAAAATGTTATCCTCAAAAGGTTACATGTTTCTGGTAGTTTTCTTAAAAATCTCAAAAAGAAGAAAAGCAAATGTTTTGTCTCTGTGTGAACAAAACGTCTTCTGTAGCTGTAAAAACACTGATTAGTTCTTATCCATGGGTTTATGGCAGCAGTATCTGCAGGAGTCCAAGGGTTGCAAAGATTTTACTATATTTCAGATTACTGGAATTCAACTCTGTGTGCATTTTACAATTTGCTTTTCAGACCAAAGAAACAAACAAAAAAGTTAGTTTGTGCAAACTTTATGTATTTTCTTCATCTCTTCTGGAGCAACTTTTTATTTTAGTTGTTTTGTTTTGCTGTATGCTTTTGGTTTGATTTAGAGTTGGAGGAGGTTTTACTGCCTGGTGTTTAATCCAGAAACTCTTTGTTTGTGTTGTTTGCACGGTCCCGTCCATCACTATTACTTGTGGTTCTTGTGAAGAAGAGCTCCAGCTGACATGAGGCTGTGTGGAGGCTGCCATGTTGAAATCTGACGGGCCAGACAGAGCTGTCGTATAATCAGTCACCCAAACTCCTGCCCCGGGGCTAAAAGTCAAAGGATCGCGGAGACCTGATGTAACACTTGTGTGATTCTCCCCTTTGAAACTTCAAACTCCAGTTTGTGAGCAAAGTCCTGTCTATCTTCTGAATAGGAATCTCCGACCACTGACCAAACTCCATTTGTAAACCACTGCCTATTTGTAGCTTCTCCTCAATGACTGCATCTCATTCCTCCACGCCCGGCCTCAGAGGCGACAGGCAGTGAAAATGAAAAATGAAAAAGCTGGCAGCTGGAGGAGAAATGGAGGCRTTCGGACGTGGATATACTCTGTGTGGGGACGTGTTTTTGTTTCTCTCTGTGGACGAGCGGCTCCCAGCAGCGACTGCACGTTGATAAGAGGAGGAAACAGGAGACAGCGTGCTACCTGCAGCARGTCTGAGGCCGGCAGTGAAAGGCTGCAGGTGATGAAGGAGATAGGTGAGTAGAGTGTCATGGCAAAGACCTTGTCAACAGATAACTATCTGTAAATAACAGCTTATGCAAGCCCTCGTGGCTCAGCGCTGGAATATCACTTCTTCYATGCCAGAGCAAATTTATTCATTTCTAAAGTCAGATTTTATGTTTCTATGATTGAGTAGTGCTGATTTTTCTAATTGTTTTGTTGATAAAAAAAAAGGACTTCACAATATTATTATACCCTGGTTTGAATTTAAAACTGAACTCAGAGCAGAGGTTTGGCCTCAGAGACCTTCAAACAAGTTTTTCTGTGAAAATAGATGAATATAACTTGATTAAAGCAGCTTTACTCAACTAAATGTTTCATTTTTACCCAAATATGCCTTTCTAGCCAACTTAGTCCCAAAAACTAAAGTAA
The DNA here is from genome assembly GCF_001266775.1 of Austrofundulus limnaeus. Taxonomy (NCBI): domain Eukaryota; kingdom Metazoa; phylum Chordata; class Actinopteri; order Cyprinodontiformes; family Rivulidae; genus Austrofundulus; species Austrofundulus limnaeus. The sequence goes on along the minus strand of NW_013953018.1, from coordinate 23,862 downwards.
AATTTTCCCAGTTAAATGCTGTAATCCAACAGGTTTGCCCTCGTTTCATGTCCACAGTGACAGAACCTGAAGTAGCCTCCGTGCGGCAAATAAGTCAACAATTGCATCAATAAACATGAAGAGCCGTGCTTGACGTAAATCAATCACAGCGTCTGATAAACTGAAGGAATCATTAACTCTGTGGTGCTGAGAGTTCAGTTTGACTGCTGTCCCAATCCCCTCTGTCAGCAGCTCCCAACACTCCACAAGTCCTTCAGTCTGCAGCCAATCGATGCACAGCTTCAGAAACCAGTTCCTGACCAGTCCCGAACTGTTTCATTCCTTCAGAAACCACTAAGACACAGATCTGACTCAGCACTGGTTTCCCCTCAGACCCTGCTGATGCCCACCGTCTGAGGCTGAAGTCAAGCAAAGATGGTTGTGTGTGTGTGTGTGTGTGTGTGTGTGTGTGTGTGTGTGTGTGTGTGTGTGTGTGTGTGTGTGTGT
>NW_013953018.1:19952-21439 GCF_001266775.1 Austrofundulus limnaeus | reverse complement strand
TGAACATGGTCTGGATAGTCCACAGACATAACATAAAAATTTCTAGGACTCATAATTGGTCTACTTTAAGTAAAGTATTTTTTACTTTTTATGATTAAGCCAAGAGCCATTGCAGTGACCCACATTTTGTTTGTTTGTGTTTTTAATCCGTACACTTGATCGGGCAGCAACGGCTCATTGTACATTTCATATGTTGATAAAATTTGAGTATTTGTAGTCTTATAAAGTTTTCAAATCTACATGTGTGCTTAAATCTAATGTAAATATCTTCTTTGGTTTCTTGTATTTTAAACGTAATCTTAATATAAATCAGCGGCAAAGTCAGCTATCTACAGTCCCTTATTTAGTCATCGGGCCATTGGATGTAATTACTGTTCATGGAAATACAGAGTGTCTACAGAGGATGGCAGGCAATTAAAAACTACTGGTGGGCCAAATCAAATGGCTTGGCAGGCCAGTCTTGGCCCACGGGCCCCACTTTGGGCACCTCTGGGTTAGAGGTTAGGTTAAGACTGAGGTCTGAACTGAGGGGGGTTWATGTACTGGGGTGGGGTTTAGGGTAAGGGTCAGGTTACAGAAATGATGGTCCTAATAAGRATAGAAATACAGAYGTGTGTTTATTAACAAACTGTTTGATGAAGTGACTGAGCTGGCCTGTTGGCTCCTCCCCCWGAGGAAACTGACAGCTCAGCTCACAGGAGTCATGAGAATTGTCACACAAAATCCTGAATAACTTTGTTTTCAGAGATGTCAAGTAACAAAATACAAATATCCACAGCAGACGTTTTCCTTCTCATATTATCTGTATTTTCTATTCCTTCATTTAAAAATGTAAGGAGTCCTGTTACATTCGGCTTGTCCTGTAAAAAAATAAAAAAATAAAACTATACAGATGATGCCTGTCCCACAGAGTGAATTTAACTGCTGTTGGATGAGCAGTGTAAATCTAACCTTTCTGACAGGTTTGTAGGATCATCACAGCTGGATGACACATATCATGTCACACAAATGGAGTTAGTATGAAGATGATAGATCTGCAGCTGAAACATGTAGACTCCTGCGTCTAAAAATATTTCTACATTAACGTTTAAATATATTTTATAGTCATTATTACCTTTAGAGAAATTTATTTATTTATTTATTTACTTATTTACTTATTTATTGGTTGTGGGGGTAGACCCCCGAGGCTCAGCCTAAAGTTTTATCCTTAATGACTTTTTTCTCTTTACATTACTTTTACTTTTATACTTGAAGTAGTTTCAAAACCAGTTTTTTTACGCGTTAAGGTTATGCTTCGACCCTAGTATCTGCGTACTTTTTAAATCTCTGATAATTTTGTCTGTTCTCAACATCAGATGGTTTTAGTCTCTGATGTTTATTGTTTGTTTATAATTTAGACGCTCATGGTTTGCTTTTATTGCAGCAGTGAAAGTCTACTTCCCTCTTGTGGTCTGATGGGACGTTACAAAACTGCTGTCAGATGCATT
>NW_013953018.1:10048-13547 GCF_001266775.1 Austrofundulus limnaeus | reverse complement strand
TGGCCATTTAGAAGAGGAGAAATAAATTACGCAACTATGAAGTGTTTTTAAATACAAACAATATATTTATTTCACTCATTGCCATCCCTCAGATAAAGTGTTATTTTCTGCTGCTGGAGGAGATGTTATTGCTTCTGTCAGTGTTTTGTCTTCTTCACTGGATGATTTCACTGAATCATTAGATTTACATTGTTAACAGATTAATTCAGTTTAAACTATCAGCCACAGATAACTGACTGTAAAAACACAAAAATGATTAGAATTCAGTAAATAYGACAGCTTTGGAACTACATGGTGAGTTAGTAACTATAGTGATCCCAACACACTTTCAGCTCTGCTTATTCAGCAGGATCTTTGCTGTAAACTTCAGCATTAACTGTTCGATTATATCCTGTTTGTCTGTTAGTAAAATATCTCCTGAGCCACAAATGTGAATGAAACATGCAGAAATTTATGTTTTCCTGTAAAAAACAATTATAGAGTCAACCCAATTTGAAGAGACTGCCAGCCTTTAAGATGCAAACAAATGACAACAGTCCAAGTCTGTTTTACAGACACTGAGCTCAAACTTGTCTTGTTAGCAAAATATCTTCTGAATCAGAGGATGGAGTTTTGTTAAACTCTCTTCATGCTCTGGATGTGGCTCATGATACTGCAGCCATCATTTGTAAATATGACATAATCTAAACTCTGGCATTCATGCCAGAGGCAGCAGGTGAAATGCATTCCTTCATGGAGCATTTACTGTAGCTCTTAATATTTATTTAAATGTAAAGTTTTAGATTCAACATGTTGAGTCTTGTTTTCATGTCATAAGGATGTAATTTGTTTCTACATAATATAGACCGAACTATAGAGGCTTCATTTAAAATTGATGATGTTGAGATCTGTAGAGTCAGTRAAGTGAAGTTTCTAGGTGTCATTATTGATGAAAAACTGACATTAAAAAAAATCATATAAATGGTTCAGGAACAAAAACAGCCAAATCTATTGGAGTCCTGTACAAAGTAAGAGAACTGTTCAATGATAAAGCATTGTTTATGTTGTATAATGCTATAATTGTTCCACATTTAATTTACTGTATTGAAGTCTGGGGTAAAGCTTGTAAAACTGTCACAAATCCTATTTTTATTTTACACAAAAGAGCTCTAAGAATTATTACTAGAAAAAATTACAGCCATCCATCAAATATATTGTTTCTTGATTTAAAATTATTAAAATTCTATGATTTGGTTGATTATAATACTTTGCTGTTAATGTACAGAGCTCATAAAGGTGTGTTACCTTCCAACATTCAAGTAAATTTTGTTAAAAGAGAGCTGTTATTATCTTAAGGGAATAGAAATGTTTGTGAAACCCTGGTTTCATTCGAGCCTGAAGGAGCGATCCACTTTAATCCAGGGAATAAGATTGTGGAACAACATGGATGATGAGGTTAAAAATACCAGATCGTTGTTTAGAGAATGATAAAAACTAGTTTTCTGAAGAAATATGGAGAATTATAAGTGAATTCAAACTAATTTTTGTTTGAGTTGGTGTCTTATTTTTTGTTTTTAGTTCATTTTTAAGTGTTTTAAGTTGTTTTGATTTTTGTTGTATTTTAATTTTCTTTTGAACAAATTTTGGTTATTTAAAAAAGGTGCAGATATTATAAGATTTATTCTTCTGCTGCTGCCTTTCATTTTATTTGATTTTATTGTGATTGCATGGTTTTTTGTACTTTGTTAATTTGTGTTACAAATGAAATGAATAAATAAAGTGAAGACTGAAGGAGCCAATTAAACCATTAATTAARTAACCATTAAATAAATCACATTATTAAAGGGCTTGAGTTTAAATCCTGATTTGTTGAGACGGTGTGCTGCACAGACTGAAGCACAGGAGCAGAAAAAACATCACTCATTGCAAAATTTGATTATCAGCTGACTGTAGAGCTGGTGAGCAGATCAGCTCAGTGCTGCCATCATGTGGACTCACAGCAGCAGGACAACCTCAGATCAGCACCAGGATCACTTCATTCACAACCTCTGTATTACTGGACCTCTGCTCCGTCTACAGCTGAAGCTTTCATCAAACGGAAGCTGAAGTGGGCACAGTGGTCTAACGGACTCTGAAGTCCAGTTTAAAACMAGTTCTGAGCCCTCAAGWCTCTCAGAACCTTCAACAACCCAAATCTTCAGTCAGGCAGCAGGAAAACAGAAACACAGTCCACACAGCTCTGTGGTTGTAAACCAATTTCTCTCTCTCTCTCTCTCTCTCTCTCTCTCTCTCTCTCTCTCTCTCTCTCTCTCTCTCTCTCTCTCTCTCTCTCTCTCTCTCTCTCTCTTTACCTTTAAAATGCAGCGTCCCATCCTGTTGATACATCCCTGAGTTCTGAGACAGCCCTGGCCCGCTGAGCCAAGGCCCCCGAGCCCCGCCGGCTCCCCCGGGCCCTGCCAGGCTGAGAGGAGAGGCGGTGTTGTTCTGTGCGGGGCCCACCGAGCCGACTGGAAGGGCTCACAGCACACAGGGATAATCCCCTAATGCCTGTCACAATGAGATTTGATTGGAGACTCAAACAGCCAGATTTAACTGATTCTAATTCCAACTCTCCAAACAGGCTGCTAACTGGACTTTCTGCTGCTGGAAACACCGCTCACACACTTTTCATTAGACGTTTAGTAAATTATATGTTTTATGTCAGGAACTGATTCATTTTATTCTGTTAGTTGAGAAGTTTCATCATGACGTTTCTGTGAGATGCAGCCAGCAGTATTTAAATTACTTTTATTATTTTATTAATCAGGTCAAGTGTTTCTGTCAGTGTCTGAGGAAATGGTAACATTTAAAATAAATTAGAAAAACACATTTCAGCTTGTAAAGATGCAGGGTTGTTAAGTTCACTAAAATAAACCTGACCTAGAAGATGTACTGAAGGACTATTATTCTTACCTTAACCATCATTAATCTACAAATTACTTCATTTACAAGGCAAAATATAAACAGTAATAGTGAAAGTATAAAATGACTAAAATGAATAAGATTTATTCCTTTAAAGAAATGYGTATTGCCTGCAACCTTTCATAGATCATCTTATGATGAGAAATTAGTTCTTTCTGCTTTGATTAATCTTGAAAAAACGGTGAGATTTTTATAAAACAACACTCTGAATGTGTGTTAAGGATGACTTTCAGCTACAACCTCACCATCTTCAATATATATATATATGTATTTTTGAAGAAACTGGAGAGATACGAGGTTTTTCTTTGGTGGTACAGTGCAAATGTTAGTACCGGTAGTATAAGAGAAAAGATAAACAGCTATAGCTCATAAATACAGTGTACAGTGTAAACATAACAGCTAGACATACAGTGTAAAGTGTAAAGACAAACAACCATAGCATGTAAAAACTGTGTAAAGTTTAAATATAAACAGCTACAATACATAAATACTGTGTAAAGTGTAAAAATAAACAACCATAGTCTGTAAATACAGTGTAAAGTGTAAAGATAAACAGCTA
>NW_013953018.1:7786-9609 GCF_001266775.1 Austrofundulus limnaeus | reverse complement strand
ATAAAATAAGCCATAAGAAGACAAAAAGAAAAAAACTGTACATAATGTGTTACACATGGAGTTTTTTAAATTTATTTATTTTAAATTAATTTATCCAGGTAAACTGTTTGAGAACCACTTCTCATTTACAAACATGACCTGGCATGCACTGACATGGAGTGCATTGCAATATTCAAACCTACATATTCAGCCACAGTAAAGTTAGATTAACCACGATTAAAATTTTTAATCTATGCCCAGCACTAAAATTAATCAATATGAGTTAACTCGATTAATTTCACAGCCCTAATAACTACATTAACATTCATCGGTAGTTAAGGAGAATTTGCTGTGTGAAGAAATTTTAAAAGTTTTGTTTGYTTGAGACTACTATAACTGCTGGCTATGTTTTTTTATCCTCATACACAACATCCTGTCTGAAGGGATAATGTGAGATCTCAGAGTGTGAGCTGTGGCTGACTCTCATCTTTTATCACCAAATCCTTCATTCATTCAAAYTGACTGAGGTGCAGACAAGTTTGTATTTGTTCAAGTTGATTAGTGGTGGCCTTCTGAAAATAAACTGACTCCAAAGGTTAAGCAGGTGTAAAAGTTTATATACTGATTATTTTCTTAATATTTCTTTTAAATCTGTTTCTTTCACTTCTTATTATTATTTAATAAGATATTTTGCAGAAAGAAAACACTAAATCCAGATGTTTTTGCTGATATTTTAAGCACATGTTTTTAGAGTATGATTGTTGGGGATGACACTCATCTATTACCACACCAAATATTAGCTTATTGATCTGTAAAACTGAAAGAGTTATCTATTACTTTGTTTTCTCAGGACAGTTAGCTGTGGCAGCTATCTTGATTTGGTTTGACTTTAAAAATGAAACAGATGTAGCTGTGCATCCAGTGATTCCTCTCAGAAACTTCTAATTACACAGTACAAAGTAAGAAGTGGGGCCTTTCCTCTGAGCTCTTCGGTTATGTAGGCAAACAGAAGAGTGCTGGACGGCCTGTTCAGCAGCTGTTGTTGTGTTTACTCTCCCTCAGCTAACAGCAGAGCTGCTGGGAGTTTGTTCACGCTGCAACCGTTGGTCTGTGAGCGCCATGTGTCTGACAGCCACCGTTTGTTTTCCATACTGGGCTCCACTTGTCTTTCCTCCTCATGATTACACACTGAGAGTGGAAACGTGTCTTTATGAGACATCAAAGTGTTCAGAGCACTACATTTGTAAAGCTCAGTAAAAATAATACTTAGAGCTTTGGTTTCAACCTGTTTAAATAAAAATGTCCAGCTCAGTGAGAAAGGAGCTTAAAATGAGCAGCAGCTAAAGAATGTAGCATAAATGTCCTGGTGTGGGCAGATTTGTCAGGCATACAGTATACTGTAAACAAATCCTTTCAAAAATGTTGTTCTTGTGCTCAAAAGGACTCAGCAGTGAAGGTGGGGGAGGGTGTATTTCTGTGGCACACCTGAACAGCTGAAAGCTGAATGGTTTTGTTGTGACCCCTCTCAGACCCTGACCCTCCTGTTTTAGTCTTCCAGGTCAGGCAGGTCTGGAGGATCACACAGTGGTCACCAGGGTCACTTTAATGTGACCACTCTGTATAAAACACAAAGGATGGCCTGTTTCATCTTCTTAAAAAGAGGAYGGGCTTAATGCACACTAACAAGGACAGAAAAAGCCCAACAGTAAATAGTGACCTATATTTATCATAATATAAACAAAGCAAAGACTAGACTGTTATTTTGAACAGTGTCGACAGCACAAGTATTTTTACAGTTTCTCTCAGTTAAAACGTCTTGAAACCATCCAGCCATTTTTCTTTTC
>NW_013953018.1:6196-7725 GCF_001266775.1 Austrofundulus limnaeus | reverse complement strand
AACATTTAGTAGTTGAGAGAAAGGTAATTGTCCGGGAAAATCAAGCTTCATCCAGATGCATTATTCAAAGCCGTAGTTCTTTTCAATGARTCCCAAAAGCTATCCCATTCCATGTCCCTGTCCCCTTTCATGTTGTTGAGCATGACTTCATAAGAAGCTATATCCGTTCATTGATTTAATGCACTCATTTAGCTCGGGACACTTTGTGGTCTTCCACTGTCTTAAGATGGTCCTGCAGGCTGTCACCAGACCGACCACCACAACTGTAAAAGCTCCTTTTGGGGTGTTCGGCATTTGAGATCTGTCTCCCAKTAAACACAGTTCTGGAGTCTGAGGGAYCTCCGAGCCAAGCCATGCACTCAYAACCTCCAAGATTTTAATCCAAAATGGTGAAACCAGAGAGCAATCCCAAAAACRATGCAAATATGTGCCCACTTCTTTCTTACATTTCCAGCACATATTGTTTGACATTATTTTCATTCTATGTAACCTAGTAGGTGYATGATAATATCTATGTAGCACCTTATACTGTACAAATTTACTTCTGGCCTCTTTCACATACTGTATTTACYACTCCCTGACAGTACCCTCAACCATCTTTCTTTTGTATACTCTTTTCTCAAATCTTTCTGCCATAGAAGTTTAATATTTGATGATTCACTACTCAGACTGTGACTTAGAAGCTTCTAAAATTGAGAGGCAGTGTGTTGTCCAGGCGGCATCTTGATATAATTCATTATATCATTTTCAACAATCTTTTTAAATTTTGAGGTAACACAAGGTCTCGTCTGTAGATATTTCCAAAAATTTGCTCTATACCTTCCAAATTAAAGGTGTGAGTAAGTTCACTGAAGGACATGAATTCATCCAGCCATTTTTCTAAACCATAAACACAAAACCCAATTTTCAAAGTACTTTCACAGAACCTCTGACTCTTCCTGCAAAACCAAACTACAGCCTCAAAATAGTTCATCAAGTGCTCCAGTGGCCACTTGGACTATTGCTCCTTTKACTCTTCATAACTCTTGGTATCCATCCAGCTTGTCGTTCTTTTTCTTCCTGGTGTTTCAGTCACTGATGATCTCTMMATCTATCACTGCTGCCTTCTTCTCTTGTTTGTCGACCACCRTGTCCAGCTGGTTAGCATCACCTGTTTGTCAGTCTGGATCAGRATGTCCCATGTATCTTAGGTGGTGACYCTCATTTTGACTGTGGACCTCCAGTCTATATTTTGCATGAATTATAGGCTATAAATAAATTATATGTACTGTTTGTTTTGCATACAAATCCATTACAACAACTAAAGTGTATCTATTATAGTACAGTGTTGTAGAGGTCACCTCGAGTCAAATTATCAAGGAACTATCTTGGACTCTCAGTCCTCTGATGGGCCTTCTAATGGACAAAAACTCTGTTCCACTTAGAACTGTATTTAGGCCACCCAAGGCCACTTTCCTTCTAAATCAGATAATAAACAGAAGAATCTTCTCTTATTTGATTTAGCAGTCTCTTAACTGAAAGTATTACGC
>NW_013953018.1:2120-3567 GCF_001266775.1 Austrofundulus limnaeus | reverse complement strand
CAGATATGGTTTGATGCTAATTTTATTGATTACATTTTTTTTCAGACTGTGCCTGACAAATGAAATATTCCAACAGAGAATACATGAAATGTGGAAAAAAATTACATGAAGTACTGTATATTACTGCAAATATTTCTGTATATACTGTATAGCAACATTACCTGTTCTCCTGTTGAAAAACTCTAATAATGGATGCAACAGTGTTTCTGTTTAGAACAAGTTGGACTCTTTGTCCAGCCTCTCTAAGGGAAAGTCCATGATTACCATATGATCAATCACAGTTGCCTGCTTTTCAGCTGTAACCTGAGCCCTTGCAGCTATACTTCCACCTGACACACAGAGTCCTTTTCCTCTGACCCCTCTACCTCTTACTCTCACTCTACCTCTCATCGCGTTAGACCTCCTCGATCCATGCTTGCAAAGAACAACAGGCCTGCAGACTGATTGAAAATTGAAAAATGCTGTGAAGACGTGTCAAACAGGTGCTTTCGGTGTTTCAAACTGACAGCTGAACGGGAGTTTGGACTTCTTGAATGACATCTGCGTTAACTGTTTTCCAAAAGGGTGGAAAAACTATGTCAATCYTGAGAATGAGTTAACACATTGCAAGTGGTGTCTTCTGCTCTGCTGAGATGGTGATGATGAAGACTGAGAGGTTCCCAGTTCCTTCAAACAGGTCAAAGCAATCAATTAAAAACTGTAATAAATGTGTTCAGGGAACTGAGAATTTGGTTCAAACAACAGGGTTTAGTGTTTTAGCAACTGAGAAAAACTGTAAACTCCAGGCTTAACTCACTTCCTGTTTAGCCTTTAATTCTTTTGGACCTGAATTATGTCTTCAGAGGTTTTTTTTTTTAGTTTTCGTTAACTTTACAATTTCAGTAAATGACACAAATAGCTCAAAGTTACAAGATTTATGATGGAATAACAAAACAAAGGTGGTGCATTTGTTTGAGCTGTCATTTCTGAGTGAAAAGGTCACAGGTTCCTCCTATATGTTCTCCCTGTGCACATGTGGGTTTTCTTCCTCAGATCAATAACATGCTGGTTAGGTAAACTGGTAACGCTTGTCTCATTTTTTTTATGTGTCTCTGTGATGGACCGAAGACCTGTACAGATGACCCCTGCCTCTCACACAGGGACGATGGACTGATGGAGACAGACATGTGACCCAGAAAAAAACAGGTATTTGTATTRGTAAATTATATCCACAGGCACAGAATGTCCACTCAGAGAAAAAGATGTCCAGAGACTAAGACCCAACAAAACCACATCGTCTAGAGTTCCCAAAGCAGACCCCCTCCTCTCCAGGAAAACCACAAACAGGAGAGACCAGGGACTGCCCTAGAGGAGTCCAAACTGCACAGAGAACAAGTGCCAAGAACAAGGATACAGCTCCTGCCTTGGTTCTTCAGGGACCAGACAGTCCATAAATCAACCCTGACAC